>NW_015378091.1:0-141201 GCF_001204775.2 Aspergillus nomiae NRRL 13137
ATTCAAACTATGCATGTACGCGAGGTAGGGGTGTATGGTTTGGTTGGGGAGTCTAGGGCTTTGTTGAGTGCAGATGTTTATGAGGGCTATGGCTTTATTTGGGTAATTATACGAGTCTACTTGGTGGTGGTTGATATAGGTCTTGAATGCATATATATATATAAATGGAGTCGTACTTCCAAGTTCGAAGGAATTGCAACGACGCCGAATATGCCTCGGTCGAGTACATTAGCTAGGTATGTCGTTTCCATTTCCCTTTTCATCTATTCATCTATTCACCCTTTATGTATTTACCTATCTTCCCTTTGGTGCACAATACCACATTAGCCCCCCTCCCCCTCTTCCTTTCTCATATCGACCGAGGTCAAGGTTATCTGCCTGAATAATGAGGCAAGAACCACCAGAAAAGCCCCTCAACACCATAAACCAGCCATAAACGTAACCTACCTCATCTCAGAACTGTAAAAGCACCCGTACACGTAACAGAACGTATTGACAAATTAAACGGATATACACAAAACCAAAATACAAGAAACCCAATACCCTACTCCGTTCCATGGAACCATCACCTTCTAGTCTTCTAGAATGCGCAATCCCCCATACAAACGACACGTGTGAACCAAGAAACTAGGGAAGATCCGCTGCCAACAATGCCATTGTCGCGCCAAAATAAGAAAATGGTCTGCAGATGGGACAAAAATAAAATTAAAAAAAAAGAATAAATAAATGGAAGGGGCGGCTAGAGAGAAAGAAGGAGGAGGAGGGCCAGCCAGACGAGGTCCCCGAGAGCAGTTATTACCCACATACAAATCTGCAATCACTGATCGACAGCATATAATCAAACTAACCACAGATTTGCACCGCCACTTGCGATCCCAATTGAGTGTTCAAGAGTCAAGACCCTGCCAACCGGGTAATTTCATTGCTTCAACCAGGGAAAGCAAGACACTGGATCCTCGCTTGTCATTTCCGTGTTCAGGGACTTGTGACGTTCTAGAAGACGTGTTATCCGTGGCTCGTACCATGGTTGAGGGGGTTTCTTTGATAATAGCTTTCTTTCTGCACGGGAGTCCCGGGCGTTCGGGTCTAAATCTACGCGTGGCTAATTTTTTTTTTTTGGCTTATCTCTGGATTTCTTTTTGGTGGGTTGAGATTATTCATGCAAAATTTCAAGTAAAATTACCAGGAAAGAAACAAGAAACATGGGTTGGTTTTACTTTGCCCCTCTCCCGAGTCGAGAAGAGAACGTAGACTTGAAGATCCTGACGCAATCCCCATCATCACAGGTCTCATTCGCTACCGAGGAAATTCTGCCTGAATACCCGCTTTCCAACCTGCCCTCGGGACATGCCATGACAGGCGACTCCAGTCGTCCACTTGGAACGTTGCGCACTATTGAATTCGGGGACTGGGGCGTTGGAGCACTTTGACGCGGGAATGGGGGGCGTTATCGGACATCCCGTAGTCTGTATGGGGCTTGCTTGGTCGATTTTCCCTGTGCTTGTAAGCATTTATAATCACGCGCACTTGGTTTAATTGCTTAATTTAAAAGCGTGCTATTTTTGGACAGTGCGTTCGGGAATTGGCTGGTTCGGTATTTGGCTGCTTCTTTTTTGGGTTCTTTTCTTCTTTTCTTCTGTCTATTGGAATTATAGTCTTGGTTTAATTTAATTTAACGTAGTTTGATTTATATTTTTGGGGGGTTTATTTTTATTCTTTGCGCCTTGGTTATTTCTGGAAATGAAATTGCATGAAGAAGGTGATGTTCGTAGGTCTTGCTGGGGCTTGTGTTTGTGGCTGGTTAGGAGCACTAGCCTTACCCGATTTGGCGAATTGTCATTTTGAAGAGATCTCGTCATGACTTCACTTTAACTTGGATTGGGGAGTGTGCAATCTGGTAATGAACAAGCCAGAACTTCCTGTTCAGCTATACTACCGCCAATATGTCCCTGCTATCGAATTGATATAATCGATCCCCTCCTTCCGCCACGTGTCCGGCTCCATGTAGCTTGTGACATTCGCATCGAAAACCAGATCGACCGGCTGCTCCGCCCCATACGCCTGCCAGCGAACCTCCCCGTCCTTGATGCCCGAATTCGGGTCCAAGTCGTGGATGAACGACGCCCACATGCTCGCCATCAGTGTGCTCAGCTGGCTGTACGACTCGGGCATCCCTGCGAACGGCTTCCCGTAATGATACCCAAGCCCCTCGATGTTGTTGAACACAAAGGCGACTTCCTCAAAGTGCGCAGCGCCGGACAGATATGGAACATCCGCCCCTCGCATGTTGAATCGGTAGCAGTAGGCGGGGGTTGTGGTTTCTGTCCAGGCTTCACATTGTCGTCGTCGGTTCGCGTGCATTGAGTAGTCCCCTGCGTAGGCCGATGTACGGCGCCACTGGTAGCCCTTCGAGGGTACCCGCTGGTCACCGAGGAACTCCGGGATTCCCTGTGATGGGTCGTCCGGGTAGAGATCGAGGATCTGGTTTGCCGTAGACGATGGGAGTTTGAAGCCGGATGTTCCGTCTGGTGATGTGGATGTTTTTTAGTACATATACATGTGACCAGGGAAAAGAGGCGAGAAGAAGTAATTCATAAACTAACCGGTGAGGTATGCGTAAAACTGCTCCGTGGTATTGATCCCCGTGGGACCAAAACTAGCCCCTTCGTCTGTATTCGTGCCTGCAAGAATGGGAACTTTGATGAATTCATGTTGGTCCAGCTGGACGCTTCCCCGGCCCCTCAGGAGATCCTGGTCAGCGACAGGCCAGAAGGAGTACACTGGGTTGCCATCAGTGCCGTTGAAAACGGCATTCAAGTCCTCGAATGGAGCCTCGCGCAAACATTGCAGCGTATTGGCGGCATTGGAACAACCAATCTTTGCCACCACTTCATCGTACATCGCCTGGTAGCCGGTGTCATTCATTGGACTGGCTGTTATGGATCCGCCTGATTCCATAATCGCTCCGCGAAAGAGACCGTCATCTCTGCCACCGTATGCGAGGAGATGAGCGCCAACGGACATTGCCCCTGCGGACTCTCCCCAGATCGTGATCTTCTCTGGATCGCCCCCGAAGGCCCGAATGTTTTCTTTGATCCACTGTAGCGCCAGTCTTTGGTCCCGGAGACCGAGGTTGGTGTTTCCGCTACTGGCGACTTCACTGGAGCTCAAGAAGCCCCACGCGGAGAGGCGATAGTTCAAGGTCACGGCGATGAACGGTTTGCCTTGCATGGATCAGTATCTATTCGACAACTCAACCAAAACGACCTACCAATCTTATACGAGTTTTCCACAATAGCAGACATGTTATACCGCTCATCTGACCCTGAACCCATATAGAATCCACCACCGTGGATCCAAACACCCACGGGAAGATCAGAGCCCTCACTCGCAGATGACCCTCGGACCACGTTCAAGGTAAGACAAGCTTCAGACATCGGATACCAGATTGAATCCGTCTATATCCCTAGTTAGCTTGCCAATCTTGAGGTCGGGAGCAGGCATATCAAGTCAATCATCACTTACGCCATATCCCACACAGATCTTGGAGTACTCTTTCGCATCGTGTACTCCATCCCAGCTTTCATTCAACGATTGGGGTACCGTAAACCGTAGGTCACCAATTGGCTGCTGCGCATATGGCATGCCTAGAAAAAAGTCCTGCTGGTAGTGGTCGTTCTTTACCCCGACATATGTCCCATTGAGGACATGAGCTGTTGGGCCTGGTATACCACTCGGAGCAGCATTTCCAGCGACCCACAGCGCAGAGAGACAGAATATTGTCTTGAGCATCTTGTGTGCCCTCAAATAAAAAAATCTACACGGCCGTGCCAACTCGCGCATCCTGCAACACCCACCCTGCGCTCTTTATATGGAAGGCCATCAGTTGCGGGGTATACAGCCCAATATGAAACTTCCCCTATGCTCTCGGGACTTGAGTCGGGACTTGAGCGATGAGGGACAAAGGGTCGAGGTCCGACTTCATCGTACAAGTGCATATTGTGGGGGTGGAGTTGATGACGCAGTGGGATCCGGAGTATTTGGGGTTATAGAGTTGCGGGGGTGAATTTTGGCATTCAATGAATGGACAACCGGTTAAAGAGAATTTCCCCTTGTAGAGAAGATTGTCGGCTCCCGAGTTGGTTGTGGAGGGACGACTCGTGGGGCTTCTGGTGTGGGATTGTTCATAGTGCACGCGGTTGAAGTTTGATTGATGAATGTCCCGAAGATTTGCCGGTCGCCCCAGAGGCCTCTTCTTGTTGGGTATAACGTGATAGACTAGGGAGCTAATTGCCCATCTTCCTTTTTCTTTCTCTCGGGCAGCTGGCTTGATGAGTTGCGTGCTTGAATATGTGGGGTTCACTTGAATAGGCTGTAGAGACGATGACATGTTACAAGCTGTATGTGGGATTGCCTGGAGTGTAAGTAGAAGGCTTCCCTGCACGTGAATGGCACATCCCTAGGGTTAACACATAGCCCAGGTAGCTTTCCTGAAACAGCATCTTCCAGATGGAACACTCATTGATATACCTTACTGAAATGGTTCGTATCCTATAATGTACCAGTAATCAACCATCTAGCCACGTTCTACACCCGCACAAGATAACATATGTTAGATGAGATAGTGTGTCACATGGAGAACCCCTGACCAGTATTGCTTTGTCGTACAGGATTCAATAGCTGGCGCCGTCCATTCTACAAAGGGTTCAAAAACAGAGGTTTCATTGAGCATCATGTTCGACTTCTGTTATAGATCCTCGTTTTCTGGGCATGCTTGTGGCACAACCGGCTAGCTAGCCTCCTTGGATCTACATGGGACCCTTATGTGGCCCTGACATGCATCGGCTGTGAGAGCTGCCCGGTGAAGCAGAGTCGTACTAGTCTTAGCATTGTAGCACCCCTGGACGGTCTGGCTTAAGGGCTTGCTTGAGAACCTGGTTCTTCACATAAGGGTGGCAATCGGTATCTTTGAGCAAGTGTCTATCCCAACTACCCCATGCTCCTTAGCACAGTATAAGTGCAAGAAGGCTCAAGTATAACTGCATTCGGTGATCTAAACTCCTTTCATTGCACCAAAAATTTGCTCCTGGACCGCGGTCGTCAAGCAGCACGCATCCAATCGAAGCACCTCTCAGCACCATCAACTTGAGAATCGCAGATCGACTATGCGATTGTCGGCTTTCCAAAGTCTCGAAAATCAAGAGAGCGAGAGGATACTATCATCGTGTATCTACCCTCGCGTCATATATTCGCTGTTCAGCCGTATCTGCAGAATGTGGTGGGCATTGTTATCACCTGAGCCTCTTCCTATGACTCCAGTCTCTCCATCGCCTCCATCACCTGAGGAAGAAGCCATCATCGCCGTCACGCACGGCTTCCTTGCGGCATTGAATGCGAAGTCGGCAGCCGATTTCGAGAAATACTGCATCCGAGCAGGAGGCATGTCACTTTGTCCACCGCCGCCCATGGTACCCCGTTTCTGTACAATTGGAGTCTTTGTGGAGCAAATTGTAAACGTGCAGGACGACATCGACGAGCGGATCTGGGACCCTGAGTTGAAAGTATACGAATCAGGTAATCTGGCCGCGGTGTGGGCACCGTTCAGATCTAAGATTAATGGCATTGTGAACCATGTGGGTATCGAACTTTTCGTGCTTCACAAACTCAACGGAGAATGGAAGGTAACTGGGTTAGCTGATTCATGTCGATGGCCAACTGAAGAAGAGAAATATTCGTTGCTATAAGCGATACATTTGTCCAATCCTGCCTGTTAATATGCATTGGAGCCTCGGATGAGGCTGTGAGGAATAAGATGGAAAGATAGTAATAGGGTTAGATGCAATGTGCACACGGTAAAAAAAAAAGAACTCTTAACCATGAAGGAGGATATCAGGAGAAACAATCCTATCTACTACCGGAATGAAAATTCCATGTCTATAGAGAGCCAAACTTTTTGCCATATTACTTCTTGCCTCTAAGAAGCTCCCATCCAACACTCCCGTTCTTTCCTTCTGTTACAGACATTTCCTCAACTGCCTTCACGAGATCGTAGCAAATTTCTTCTGAGACGACGCTATCGTGTTTATACGCAGGGTGCGAAGCGACATATTCACGGATCCACCGCGCTCCAGTCCAGAGAGTTCCGTTTGCCCGTTTCCGAATGAGATCGAGATAGGTTGCCAGAAAGCAGCGCGTTTCAACGTCCACATTGACACTGTTCAGGTACGATTCGACAAGCGGGATTAACCCGGGGAACGATCCATCAGCAGAACCGTTTATTATATCTGAGATAGTCATGAGCGCATATTCCGACTCTACTGGTTTAAGTGGAGGTGACGGGGGTGGCGTATTAACGGCGGATGACGTGGCAGACGACACTTCACTATTAGTAGAAGACTGTGGGTACGGTCTGCGTGCACGAGGAGAGAAGGGATCCTTGCGGAAGTAGAACTTTTGGTCCAAAACAGCATTTCGTGCATGTGCAGTTTCCATATTTTCGGTCGTGCGTTGGATAGGGATATAGAAGTTCAAGTCAAAACTCAGAATCGCGCGGGTGACAAGCACAATAAATATGCTGAATGCCGCATTTTCGAAGTCGGTCATTTGAATTTCCATTGAGCGGAACTCAACTCGCCAGCCAATATCGTCTTTCTCCGGTGGGGGTGGCTTGAAGCGCATGTGTTGCCAATTTGTCGATTGCAGATTCTCGAAATGGTCTGCCTTGTTTAGGTCCAACTCCTCCAGGTCTTCTGAAAAGATGACTAGTGGGTCGCGTATAAAAAGATGCGCGAAATGTGTGGCTAACAATTCATCCATACCACCTTCAATCAAGCGCTTCTTGATATCTTCGTCCACGATCAAATCAGGATCCAAGTACTCCTTCCGCAGCCTAGGGTCCTGGGAAAGATAAGTCGAGTTTGATGCGTATCTAGATTTGGGAATTCTCCACCGATCATTCTTCAAAGGCTAGTTGGGATGTTAGCTCGGGACCGGCAATCAATAGAGGGATAACTCACAGCTTCACCAAGTTCTTCACGTGTCCTGTCATCTACAGCATTACCGATCTGGTTCCACCGAACGTCGGTGTCGACAAGGAAGCCCTTGTATATGGGGGTTGCGGCCGTAAGTGCAAGAAGGATGGGTCCCAACGGACTCAGTTGGTCGTATAACTTTCTCCCTTCCGTCATATTCTTTGCCTGGAAGGTGATCTGAAGACAACAACTGCCCATGCCAAACGCCATGGCGTCCATATAAACATGCCCTTCCTTAGCGGCTCCATTTCTGACATCATCGTCTTCAGGCCAGTTGTGGAGGTCATAGTTCACCGTTGGGTCATTGAAAGGTTCAGGGGTATTTGTATCTTTGTAAACCGGTACATTCAGCTCGACCTTTCGACCCCGTCTCGATCTGATATTACCGGCTAGCGTTGGAAACCTAATGTGGGGATTGGCGATCTCATCAGGAACGAACTGGGATCGGAGTGCGGCTCCAGATGGAGGATAGTATGGTTGAATGTAGTCGTCTTTCGTACCCAAGCGGGGGAATGTGGTAAGAGTAATAGGATATTCATTTGGTGCCATGTGAGATTTGGCAACCTCTCGTCTAAGGCCATATTAGGCTCAGCTAGTAATTTTCGGACGGATAAACGTACCTCCACTTCATGTTTGACTCTACCTTCAAAAGGTCTTTGAAATCAATCCCCCATGGCCGCCCCGGAGTAGCCTCCAGCATGAAGCGACCGAATTCCGGGTGGAAATGAGGGGGATCCTCTCCATCACTAGGCGTCATCAGAAAAGTTCCTCGGAGTTGATATAGAAGACCAGTTTGCCTTACTGTTCCTTGTTCTGTATACTATTTGACCCTTCAGACTTCCAGTTGGCTTCATCCTCAGCCAGGGACTTGAGAATCTCGGCCTGAGCGAGAGATAACCGTGCCTTTTTCGCCTCGTCGTCAACGGCAACCACAAGGTACTCGACCTGAGTAATGATGGATTAGTTAGCTTTGAGCTTTACAGTCTTTTTTACATTGGAATCTCACCTCATCGCCCCAAAGAAGAGCATCGCGCTCTTTCCCTTTCGCTCGGCGCCAATTGGCGAGCAATTGCTAATGCGCGTTAGGTGAACGCCCGTTCATGTATCGCTAGATAGTAGAAATAGAAGGAAATGACGTACCTCAATACCCCATTTTCGCACCTGATCCGCTCGCTTCTTCGCCTCGGGCCAATCGAGGGCAGTTCCTAGTGCTCTATAAGAACATTGGATGTTAGCCCGGGGTAAGCCGCACGATTATGTCTGGTAGGAGTCGCGACGTACAGCAAACCCATAATGTCATAACCACGTCCGAGGAACCAGCGTGTAAGAATTCAATTATAAGAGAGTCTTCCGTAATACGACAAAACCCTGGATCACACGATCTGCAAGCCCCGCGGAGGTGAGGGGAAGTTCTGGTGGCAGAAGATGCGCCAGAGTCCGGTTGTTGGAAGCAATCGGCCGAATGAAATTATACAATGCCAGATAGAACTGACACCTCAGAGTACTATACGTACAACATGAAGAACCGTAGAGACAGACGATGGAAGGAAAGGGGAAAAAGTCATAGTCGGATTGGTATTGTCGCCTTTATGCTGATTTTCCCGGCGGCGTCTCGGAGACGGTGATTGTTGTCGGTGATTGGGTAAAGCAGTGAACTTTTGCCAATAGTGGGGGGCATCTTTTGGTCCCCAAGCGGGGCATTAAGTGCCATTAACGCTGATAACGCCGTTAACGCTGCGGAATTCACGAGAAGCCGATGCATTGATTTCTAAGCAGCTTCCTTAACTGGATGGTCATGTGATTCCATCGAATAGATCACTGACATTCTCTATAAAAATACAGCAAGGCAAACAAAGTTCATGAACTTTCTTAAGGCAACCGGGCAACCGAGACTATAAAATATACCTCACATCAAACTGATCGTCGAGGCAAGACGTAGCATCATCTAGTTCGCGACCCACAAACACCAAGGAACCAAGCAATCCACTTGATAATAGGTAGGTAGACTTAAGCTACAAGTGCCGGATGTGGATATACCAAGGACCAGCATGACATGGCGCTTGGCTGAATAACCATGTTGACGAGTTACTCTTACTCATGATCCATACCTCAAAAATCACTGCCATTTACGGCTAGTAGCTGACAATTGTAAGAATAGTTCCTCTGGGAAGGAGATGAAAATTGGAATGATATAACCAGCAGCGATTACCACCTATAGGCAGTAATACAACCCCAATTCGGTAAGGCTGGGCCAGCGGACAAACCCAAATACTCCGCTTGCGCAGTCCCGAGGCTATTCCATGCATAGAAATCTTTCGGGGGATGGAAGCACTGGGTCCGTATCACACCGAGAGATGATCGTTTCATGTACTACAGACAAGGTACTAGCCTTGTGAGTCCGAGACACAAAGGGATGGTATCGGCAAGCTTATTCTCAATCCGAACGCCAAAGTCGGTGCATGATCAATCAATCTCAGAACTTTATGTACATAACCTGCTGCTTCGTCCATATCAAATGCATAAGCCGATCTGTTTGGTATCAATTGCTGCGGGCACCGTTCTTAGCAGCTCGCAGCTCGTCCATCTTGGCAACACGCTTCTTGAATTCTTCATACTGGCACTTCTCGTAGCTGTGTCTCTCATCCTAGAGTAGAAATTGGATATTAGCTATATAGATCAAATCTTAAAGCATGGATATGTACGCAGGAGCATTATGCGGAGACGGAATGCAATGACATACCTCGCACTTCCAAGGAAGGTAGTACTCCTGCTGCCGGCATCGGTTCAATGGGATGAGGAGGTGCCCACAAGAGTCGCGGTACTGAATAGGCAGACGAGCATCGGACATCTCCTGGCGGGTGGCTAAAATGGAACGTCAATGCTCGGCTCAGTCAATGAGACTATATTGATCTTGCTCTTGAGCGCGGAGGCCAATGGCATTGAAAACGTACCGGGAGTATCCGCCAGTCCAACGGCACTCTTAACCGACTCGGCAACGGTCATTTTGGTATGAGAAAGCGTCGTGGGATAGGGTCCTTCTGAAGATAGGCGGCGGAGCAGCGAGGTTTGCAGCTATCCCGAAGTGCTGTTCCTTCCGGATACAGTCAGGTGATATCACGTGAATTCTATGCCGCAACGGGAATAGTGGTCCCGATTCCACTTTACGCGGTTCTGCCGACCGGAGCGCGTCTTGTTGAGCAATCCACCGCGTTTTTGGGATGTTACTGTGCGCAGGACGAGCCACCAGTGGCTGATACGGTATCTTTGTGACTTCAATATACGCTATATGTGATGTACCGAACTCAAAGCCTGTGTATTATACTTTACGCCTGAGAGAAGGTGAATTCGGACCATTGAATTCCCTGTGAAAAGTGACCGCGTCGCATCTTCCTTCAATTGTCCGGGGACCACCTAGATTACACCGGCTTTCGGAGACGCACATCATGGCGGGAGTGGATTTTTCAAAAATTTACTCTGCGACGTATAGCAGTGTGAGCTTCCTCCTTCTTTCTGTGCCTTCGCTCTTTTTATCGATTCACTTTTGTGGAAACCCTTGACCGCTTAGATGATGTGTCTAATATCTCCGATCAGGTTCCGGTCTACGAGTTCAAACTCGATAACGACAGTGTTATGCGAAGACGGGCTGATGATTGGATCAATGCTACACATATCCTCAAAGTCGCTGGGTTTGACAAGCCAGCGCGGACACGTATTCTCGAACGTGAGGTGCAGAAAGGGGTTCACGAAAAAGTACAAGGTGGTTATGGTAAATATCAAGGTAGTGAAAGTCCATTTTGATACAACGCTCATGGTGGTCGCCGTGCTAAAGCTCGAAATAGGGACATGGATTCCACTTCCTGAAGGCCGGATGCTCGCTGAACGCAATAATATCATTGATAAGCTAAGGCCAATTTTCGACTACGTGGCTGGGGATCGCAGTCCACCACCTGCTCCGAAACATACATCGGCCGCGTCAAAACCAAGGGCTCAGAAAAATGCGGCCGCTAACAAGAGGGTTGTACATGAGGAGGTTTTCAGTGCGGTTAAGCCGCATCGCAGCATGGCACCACCCAGTTTCACTCATGAGCAATATGAGATGAATCCCGGGTTCGATGAAGACGAATCGATTGAACAAGCAACCCTCGAATCTTCTTCCATGGTTGCAGATGAGGAGATGATGCATATCACCCAAAATGGCAACTATTCGCGAAAGCGCAAACGTGGCATGAATGAGGTAACCGCGATGTCAATAAGCGAACAGGAGCATATACTGTACGGCGACCAGCTCTTGGACTACTTCATGACAGTAGGAGATGCTCCAGAAGCAACGCGAATTCCTCCACCAGAACCACCAGCCAATTTTCAAGTGGACCGTTCAATAGATGATTCAGGGAACACTGCTCTCCATTGGGCTTGTGCGATGGGCGATCTGGAAATAGTGAAAGACCTGCTGCGGAGGGGAGCAGATGTGAAGACACTCTCAGTACATGAAGAAACGCCGCTTGTACGTGCTGTTCTATTTACAAACAATTATGAAAAGAGGACATTCCCGCCGCTCCTGGATTTACTCCTGGACACAGTGTCGTTCCGAGACTGGTTCGGCGCCACCATATTCCATCACATAGCAGAAACCACTAGAAGCAAAGGGAAATGGAAGAGCTCTCGGTACTATTGCGAGGTGCTGCTCGACAAATTACGTGTTACTTGTGCGCCAGAGGAAATCGATGTTTTGTTATCTTGCCAAGACTCCAATGGAGACACAGCTGCTTTGGTGGCTGCTCGAAATGGTGCATTTCGCTTGGTTCACTTGCTCCTCACGCACTGCTCGCGGGCTGGAGACTTAGTAAATAAGAAGGGCGAGACGGCTGCCAGTATCACTCAGCGAGCGAATCAGTCGGACCGACATATCCCGCCGCCGCCTTCCTCTATCACGATGGGCAATGACCACATTGATGGGGAAGTTGCTGGCCCGATGAACGCCGATCAATCCGTTGCGCCACCGCAAGATTCCTCCCCCTCCACTTCTGCACTCCTCGCCAAGATTGGGGTAATAATGGCCGAAGCGAATAAGAAACTTGCAGTTGGGTACGGAAGCTCAAAGGCTAATCAGCCGGATCCAGATGACGTTGCCAATCCAGAGGCACTATACGAACAGCTAGAGTTGGATCGGCAGAAGATTCAACAACAAACAGCCGACCTGGCGGCGAAGGAAACCAAAGAAGAGCGCATCGATGCGCAGTTCGAGCGTTACGAACAGTTGAGGGGTCGCTACGAATCGCTACTGGAACAGATTCAACAAGCCCGCTTAAAGGAGCGGATCGCATCGTCAACGTTACCCACTAACGAGGACCCGAACCCACCCTCGACTGACCAGAACAAGTTGCTTACCGTCTATCAGTTAGCTCGACGGCTGTGTTCGGCACAAAAAGCACGGCGTGCCGCCGTCAGAGATCTCGCCCAACAAACGGCAGATGCAGGTGTTAGCACTAAGTTTGATGTTCATCGGAAGCTCGTGTCACTCGCTACGGGACTGAAAGAAGAGGAACTAGATCCCATGGCTGCTGAACTGGTAGAGACTTTGGAATTTGACCGAATGAACGGAAAAGGTGCAGGGGGCGAGTCCCCCGAGCCAGAGCCCCAGGGGTCAGCGACTTTTCCTCTAGCTGGACCTCCAGTGTCTGTTGATGCTTAGAACGTACAGGATTATTTCTAATGCTCCGCATTCAGCTCGATTTGTTTGTGAGCGTATCGGTTTCTGTATTACTGTATCTACCAAGGACTGGATATGATGCTTCACGCAATTTCTAATTCTGCAGAGAATCACGTTTCTCCCATACCTCTGCGATGTGTTATTTTTACCTACATGGACATGCCGTTCTTTACGATTTCGTTTCTTTCTTTTTGTCTTTTAACATAATTAGCTTCTGGTGGGGACTGAGGAATATTGTCCTACCAGCAGATACCCAATTGTTCTTTTCTTTGGAGGCATCCGATGTGTTTCTTGAGTTTGTCAGGACTATCAGTGTGCTTACTGTTCTGACATGGCGCGGTGACAGATCAGAAACTACTATAGTTACAGGAAGAATTTAGCTGGCGTTGAGGGTTTACAGCATGAATAGATGGTGTACATACAGGCATACATAAAACCCAATGTTATGGTATCATTATGTACAAGCGATAGTGGAGTATGGGACATGCATTGGACTAGTACAACCCCACTTCTAGAATTGTCTGGTGACTTGAACCAAAATCAACCATCAATAGCTCGGTATCCAAATACATCGGTCAAAGACATACTGATGAGCATGGCATTTCTTCCATGCATGCCTAGGTGCATGAGCACAGATACTCTCAAGTTACCTCCATCCAATTCTCCCAAACCAATTGGTTCGATCTCACATTGCAGTGGTCCATGGATAGCGCAATACCAAACCGAACTGGTGGTAGGGGAGAGAACCAGGCCAGTCAGGGGCAAGGAGAAGAGGGGAATCGGTCTGCAATGGAAGCGGTTGGCTGGCGGCGAGGGAGGCCACGTTGGATGGCACTAAGCGGGGATGATCCCAGGGATGAGTGGGTAAGGAGCTTGGGGATGAACCAATGGGGGTTGGGGCATGGGGTGCATATTGGCGTCACTGTCAGGCTGCAGAGGCGATTCTGGGGGCGGATTGGCTAGTCATAGCGGCTGATGCGCTGTCTGTGTTCCATGATAACTTAGTACTCAGTACCTAAGGAGTGGATTTATGGGCAATGAGATTAATTAAACCAGGGACTGCACTAGAGAACTTGGTAGGTATGAGATGTTCTTGGTTAATCTTTGATCAGTTTTGATCTACCTCACTAACCTACTAGTATCTACCGTTCCATACTTTGCAGTACAATTCAATACTACCTCAAAGTAGTAAGGCTACGGTATATCTCACACACATTAAGGTCCCGGCCTCTAAATAATGAAAGCCACCATGGGGCTAGATGGAGAACCTGAGGACCATCACAATTTCCCCCGATCTATTGGCTACTATTTCAGGCACCTCCTCAGAACGGCTAACCGCAAATGAGATCACCCAACAATGGCTATCAAGAAATCATCCACTCTGAGAATCACCAGTTCCCCATGGCTAACCCTGTTCAGGACTAGTCGTTCTTCAAGCGAACCAGTCAGAATGGAAGTGTCTGAAGTGGCCAACCAGTCAGTGTCTCAGGGCCTCCGATCATGATGCTGATTTTACAGGTCTTGTATTATTAGCACCTTAATTCTTCTGCGTCTGACAGTATTAGAAAGTATTAGTAGCAAAAACACAATAGGAGGATAGTTTCCTCTGTTTCTCTCTCTCTATCTCTCGCTTCTTTTCTTCTTCCTCACCCACTCTTTCTTTTCCTCCCCCTCCTGTTCCTTCTCTCAACTGGCGCTTTCTTCCATCCTCTCCAGTCCCATCTTCACTTCTTCTCCTCCCCCTTTTTGTGTTGCTTCAACCTAATTTCTCTTATCCTCGTTGTCTTCTTTTCCACCTGCAGTCCTTTTCATTTCTTTACGGGATTGTTAGCTTATCAATCCGGAAAGGTTTTATTTAATCCACAGAAAGTGAATTGGAACTTGTTTGAGGCCCTTTTGGCTTGACTATTGACGGCCAAAGCGGGTAGACGAAGGGAAAAGCGCGAAGAAAAAAAAAAAGAAAAAGAAAAAAAAGGCGACCCAACGCGCGCCAACAGCCGAACGGACCAATTCCTCAATACACTATCCTATCATCACCGACTCGCTTCTTTTCTCTCTTCTTTCCCTCTCTACGATTCACGGGATACTTTGGAGGAAACAAAAAAAAAGGCTAAAAACGCCAAAGAAAAATAGAAATAAAAAAGAAAGTCAGAGCAAGAAAGAGAGAGAATAAATAAAAGTCCATTCGACGATCCCTTACTTCATCACTTGAGCGGCTCTATTCTCGTTTTCCGTTGTTTGTTCTCAACGGTCAATCTTCGAGTCTCTCCTCCTTTCCCATTTTTCGTGTTCAAGCATCCTTTCGGTCGGGAGTTGCAGAGCATCTCCCACCCATTTTTATCATCGTCTTTAATTACAGAGACCTTCATTTCCCTTGTCTCTCTCGACTTTCTTGTCTCGGTTCCTGACGTCCGGTCGCGTCTGTCGTCCATCACTTCAACCACGAGATCTCCTTTTGGCAGCTGCAACTCTGCCCTGACACCAGGTCGATCGTTCCCTATACGCCTGGCTATTAATCAGTCTTTGTCTTTACCAGCTCTCTTTTTGCAACTCTATTCATTCTCATCGCATATTTCTCAGGTATGTCGATCCTATGTCGGTCGCCTTCATGATCTTGCTGACACCGGCCAAGTTTAGGACTCGCGACCGCAGTCTCAACTCTTCGCATAATAGACACGATTTCTGGTGTCAGAACGATCCTCGAGTGTTTCATTCTTACTATCGCCTCCTTGTAATAATTTAATACACAGGCTTTTCGTTTGGTCGACTACATAGTGCCTTCGGTTCACTACGGCTCTTTGATTCTTACCCGTTGCACATAGTACCCTCGAGGCTTTCTTCCTTTATACTAGTTACGAGTATGGACACTGGCGGTCTTGCTCAGATGACTTACAATCCGTCTTTCAATAACGGAAGCTCGCTTGGGGCCCCGAGTTCCGGTTTCGGGTCTCGGAGAAAGGGCCCTAATGTGAAGCGTTTGAGTGTGCCCCCTCCACACATCTCCACCATCGATGAATCGCAGCCATCGGCCCCCATTCCCACTCCGCGCACCAGCCGTTCGCATCTCCTGGCAGGTTTAAGGACGGCTCCGAAATCCGCTACCGTCCCCTCGGCTTCCGCCCGCCAGCAGCACCTGGGCGTGGAGGGTGATCGATATGGGAATCTTTCAAACCGCACCGCTGATCGTGTTCCACAAACTGCCATGGGAACTGGCTTCCCTCGGCACTCAATGGCCCTCAATCAGGGCCTGGACATGAACACCGGTCGCCCCGTGTACACTCTGCCGGAGCAGGTGCTCGCACCTCCGGCTATTGACATCGCCGGCGATATGCCAATTGACGAGAGTCTGTACGCGGAATTGATGTCCACAAATCTTTTCCTGGCGGCCCAACAACAGCGCCTACAGCAACAACTGATTAGCGTGACCGCAGCGGCCCAGCAGTTCCAGGGTCTGAACCTGGGAATGCCAATAAACCAGCAGCAGGAATATCCTTCTCTCGCCGTTCCGGGAATGGGCTTCTATCAGCAACAGCTCCAGCAAGGTGTGCAGCCAGTTGTGCAGCCAGTACCGGGTCAACCAGGGCTGTTCTCCGTCTACAACCCCCTCACTGGTCAACAGAATTACATTTATGACAACTCCTACCAGCAAGAAAGTTCTTCGCCTTACCAGGAAGAGGAGACGCAACCTCCTGCCATGCAGGTGCCAGCGTTCCGAGCTGAAGTTTCTCCTCCCCCGGAGACGAAACAATTATCGCAGCCGGCCTCTCCTCCCAGCGCCAGCCCTTCTCCTCCACAGGAAGCCGCTCCTTTGCCTCCTCCCTCCCTCAATGCATTCCGCAGAGGTCACAAGAAAAGCTCGTCGTTTAACCCTGCCAGATTCTCCATCGACACAGCCAAGGCAAACTCAAACATAACCCCTGCCGCTCCCAAAACAGCTGCCCTTTCCCAGACACCGGCAACTGGGACTTTTGGACCTGGCCAGAATCGCGCCGGAGAGCACCCGATCCGGCAACCCCGGGGTCCACCCTCGTTGGAGGAACTTGTCGCTAAGCCTACATCAAACCATGAAGGAAGCAAGAACTTTGCCACCCGTCAGCGCCGTCGCGCCGTTCACAACCTTGTGCGTGCAGGCCTCGAACGACGCGGAGATAGCCGCAGCTTCGGATGTCATAGTAGCGGTGGCACCAACACGCCGGCGAGTGAGAAGGAATTCACATTCTCCGATGGTGATGATGCTACCGTTCGCAGTGGCAGTCTTTCGAGCAAACCCAGCTTGGGAAGCCTTCGTGCCGCAGCCAATGGCGCCATCGGATCCGAGAGGAAGGAGAGATCTTCTCGGGAACGGCGGTCGCAGGATAGTCCGTACACGACCACTCCGATCAGCGAGGATGGTGGTTTCTTCGGTGGAAAATTGGCAGATGTTCGCACGGATCCGGTTTCTTCGCCCGCGGGAACACCTTCGGTGGCTGCTGTCGTCGCTGGCCAGAAGACAGCAGTGCAGGGTCCAGAAAGGCGCAAGACCCCGATGCTTGTGCTATCTAGCGCCGAAAAGCGCAAGACCCCGATCATGTAACGCGAACATCGTACATAATGTGACTGAGACGTAACGGATGTGCACACTTGGATGATTACTTTTTGCGCCTTTTTTTTTCTTGTCTTTTCTTCAACACCCTACCTTTACTCTTTTGTTGTACTTGGACAGTGGGCCAGAGCTTCTGTCCTGTTCAAAATGGATACTCTCATGTGATAGTCGAAATTGTCTGTAATGTTGCTTTTCCTATGTGTTTAGACACATAAGCGGCCTGCGCCAGCATCAGCCTTGGACGATGATGTTTTTTTTTATTACCTTCCTTTCTTTCTCAGATCATTTTATTCTCCGACCTCCGTTTAGGTTCATATCCACTCCTTACCGCTGCCAAATGCGCTGATGAACACGGGAAATCCAATTTACGTTATGTAATGGATTTCGTGACCTGGGTGCTCCTGTTACTGCAACAGGTTTCTTTTGATCGGACTGAGTCGATCATCTTGGGCCCAGAGCGATTCCATGTTGCATTCTTTCGGTGTACATCATCTGGCCATGTATGTACAAGCGTTAGTTATATTAGTTTTCAATACTGAGCAGCATCAGTACAACTAAGGAGAACGGCCGGTCGAGTTTCGTAGATATTGTATCATCTCGAGGATTTTGATAAGTCAATGGCGTGCGTTTGGGTTGTATCCAAAAGCAGGATCTAGCCCGACCAGCCTGATGTTGTCGAAACAGACGCCATCCTTGAAGGCTGCATAGGTCTGCGACTCTGCATGACTTGCATGAGCAGCAATTTAAATTCTTCTAAGGGGCGGCTCAGGCCGATTGGCATCAAAGCTCTTCTCCACCACCAGTCATTGATTGGCCCCTCGACCGTACGTTACAGTTTCGAGTCTGTACACCAAGTGTTATAGTAGCATGGGAATGGCACGCTATCGTGCTATTCACAATAGCACGCAATTTTCTTTCAATATGAGGATTTCCTCAACGAGAAATTTGAATGACAAGGGGAGAGGTATAAAGCATGCTATATTGATCATGGCTTCAAACGAGCTTCTTGTTCGGACTGCCTCTCTTCAGTGTGACGAACTTTGACCGAGACTACACAACGCCATGGCCGAACAACCATCATCGCGTTCAGTTTCTCCCACCGATATACCGGTAGAAGATAAGGAGAAGCGAGTATGGTATCACTCAACGCTCTTCAATGCCTTCATTATCGGCGGAGTGGGCTTTATGGCGCCCGGCCTGTGGAATGCAATGAATTCCTTGGGTGCTGGTGGCGCGCAGTCGCCGTTTCTGATTAATGCTGCCAACGCATTGGTTTTTGGTCTTAGTATGCTGCCCCATTGATGATTTGTGATCGGGTGTTGTATTGGCTTGCGGTGCTGATCTCTGCGGGTTCCTATAGTGGGCTTTTTGTGTCTCTTCGGCGGTCCGATTGCGAACCGCATTGGGTTGAATTGGACCCTGCTTTTGGGTGCCGTTGGGTATCCGATTTACTCGTATGTATATTCTCATCCGTTTCTATTTGAGAGTTATTGGATTTGAACTAACGAGCGATGGTATAGGGCCGCATTGTATACGAATAACCGCTATGTACGTGCCGGACCAGGTGTGTTCGTGGCGGAACGCTAATTACAAGTGTAGGGCAATGTGTGGTTTGTGCTTCTTGGATCAGTAGCATGTGGTTTGTCGTAAGTATGAGATGTCCGATCAACAGCTGTCCACTTCCTTACGCAACAACCAGGGCGGGTCTTTTCTGGGCTTCTGAGGGTGCTGTGGCACTAGGATATCCGGAGCCAACAAAACGGGGCAGATATATGAAGTGAGTCGATCTAGGGGTGGCAATTTGGCTCAATGGAAATATCATTGACAATAAACAGTATCTGGCTTTGGTTTCGTACCGGTGGACCTTTGCTGGGCGGCGCAATCGTCCTCGGGCTCAACCAGTAAGTTTCTTGGAAGATAAGGATATGTTGAGATGTTCTGCTCATTCAGTTATAGTTCTGCCGAAGCGAAAAGCAAAGGAAAGGTTGGCTCGCGTAAGTCTAGCTGAGCCTACATTTCCCCTGTGAGGATGATTGCTAATCGCCTATACAGAGACCTATCTTATCTTCGTCGCGTTACAGTGCCTCGCCGTTCCCCTGGCGATATTTCTCTCGCCACCTGAGAAGGTGCAGCGTAGCGATGGGAGTAAAGTGAGGATTGTTCTGCAGGACTCATGGCGTGCGGAGATGCGGGAGCTTTGGAAGCTTTCTTGTCGGAAAGAAGTCAGTCACTGTTCTCACTTTTCATTGATAGTTTGGCTGACGCCAGCTCAGGTTCTTCTGTTATTGCCGATCTTCTGGGCGGCGTACTTTAACCAATACAGTGGAAGTATGGTTTTGCAAGTCACCTATATCTAAACATGGAAACACTAATAGTTTCTTGCATAGACTTTACGACCTATTACTTCGGCGTCAGAGCCCGTGCCTTGATTGGCTTTGTCAGTATGTCTTTCACAGCCTGGGTATATAAGCTCCAAGTCCGAGCCCTGTCTAACATCAGCCAGGCAACTTCGCAAGGCTATTATCCTCTGGAATGATAAGTCGTTTCCTTGACTACAGAGGAATCTCGACCAAGAACCGGGTCACATACAGGTATGACCGTCCACCACGAAGCATCGACCGACACCAGGGGGTTATAACTAACCAGGACTCCAGCTTCTTCTATGTCGTCCTCGTACACATCGCCACCTGGGTCTACGCCTGGGTAGTACAAGAGAAGTACACCGCGAACCCACCCTCCTACGACTGGTCCGACAAGGGCTTCACCGAGGGACTCTTCGTCATTCTTCTCTGGGGTCAGTATTCCCTTTCGAAATCGTTTTATCTTCCCCCCCCCCAGACACACCTCGCTAACCCATAACACATTCAGAATTCTCCCAACAAGCACTCCAAAACTGGCTCTACTACCTCGTCTCCTCGATGACGGACAACATCTCCGAACTGGGTATGTGTACCCTCCCAGGACCAACATGAAATCCAACCACTAACAATAACCATCCAGCCCGGTACTCTGGTGTCCTCCGTGGACAGGAAAGTTTCTCCCAGGCCGTCTCATACGGCATCAACACGAGGAACTGGTACGGCGGGCGAGTTCCGCTCGCTGTGAATACTATTCTGCTTGGTATGTGTCTCTCTTCCCATTTCTTCACATGTTCTTTGGGATCCAGCCACAGGGAAGACTAACCCGAACACTAATCTAGGTCTCGCGGTGTTCCCGACCTGGTTGGTTGTTAGGCAATTTGCTCCGGTTGAACATGATAAGTACGCCATAGGCCAAGATGAGGAACAGGGTCCTGCACCACATGGTGTTGGTACGGACTATGGCGACAAGAATGTAGTGAGGGAAACAGTTCAGGCGAAATAATGGCTCCGCTTATTACTCAGTGATACCCATCGATGATGTATGATCTTGAAAAATGACAAGGCTAGTTGTAGCTTGTCCAAGCAGTACTATAATGAACGAATGAAAGTGGTGACATGACACACTACCCGTGGATTTCACAACTGAAACCAAAAGTAAATCTCTGATAAAGCTACAGAGCGCTCTGTGGGAGAGAATATCAACATCACTAGGGTAGTGATACGTGGTATTCCTCAGATTGCCTACACTGTGCGGGCCGGCAATATTATACAGAAACTCAACGCCCCCGCCCGGTATTCAGCAGGGAATCAATCCCAGTTCTAAAATAATAAAAAAAGAAATGTCAGACAGAGAAAGAGACCTAAGGACCAAAAAAGAAATCTTGTGACTCCGATACGGGGAATCGAACCCCGAGCTGCCGCGGAACTTGCTTTCATTTAATGAAAGGCGGCGATGTTAGCCGTTACACCATATCGGATTTGATGAAGATATTACTCTTTCTTTGCATATAAAAGCCAAAGACATGATCCTGGCTATATTGACGAGCCCTAAATATTCGCTTCAATGACTAAATGTTACATTTCTCCTGCGGTGTTTTGAGCAGAGATGCAGTGCTGGGGTATTTTTGTAGGCGTATGTAATATACTCAGGTCATTGGGGCTTCTGGAGGATGAAATTTGATGGGTTTAGGAGGTGTGTTGTTTGGAGAGCTGTTCGTTTTGTAGCTATATATAATCATGTGAAGGTATCATGTTGCTAGGAACACCAGCCGAGAGGTGGGCCAACAAATTCAAGATACATTCACAGCTACAAGATGCCACCATAACTATGATGCCCAGAAACTCTCGCAGCCTCACCGCAAAGGGCTACTGGCTGGACAGCAGGCTATCATAGCAGGTCTACTAGTCGTAACCCGCAGCCCTAAGTACAATCCGATGGGAGCCTACATAGGACAGTTAAACACCACAACTAAGTCTGAACCTGACAATCATAAGATATAACTCCATATGGCCACGAAAGTAGTGAGAGTGACGACGGTTATTGCTTCGTCTCGCTGGTAAGAGTGAGAGGAAAATATGGAGTGATTTATACTCCCTTATTGTTAGACCGGTTCTGTCTCGCGGGGCCTTGGTCGGAGGAACTGGCCGATCACTTCCACCCGACCGCGCCACGATACCCATATCTGAGAAACTACCCCAATCTGGATGAAAAGGCGAGAAGTATTGGAAAGATCGTCGTCAATCCAGTGGGAAAGTAAATGGGCACCTTCTCCCTATTGCCTATAGGTTCTTTTATCGTCTCCTCACAATCACGCCATTTCGATATAATAGAGGTCATTCAAATGGCCAATGACGCTCGTACTCAGCCCTTTCCTCGTCAGTTTCAGCCAAGTGCTCCAATATCTGATCTTCGATTTCGTGGAGGGCAGCTTTGCAATCATCATATCGCTCGTGCTCGATAAAGCCTTTGTCCGGCCACAGATCGCCCATCCTCCCCTTGACCTCCGCAACAAGCTCGGTTCCTGCTACAGCACCATCGCTATCCAGTTTGATATGCTCGAAATCTGCCTCCGAAAAGTCGAACGGAAACGGGATGTCGCTGGTGACGGCAGGTAAGTCCGCCCACGTGTCCTTAAGGTCGACCAGAAGCGATTGGAAGTGTGCCTCGCCGTATTCGAACATTCGGTGGGCAAGAAATATCAGCCCGTATGCAGCCGTCTTTCGGAATTCGACTACTCGATATAGATCTGGGTTTTTGACATGCATGAGTTTCCGCCATCCAATGAACACGTTTTGGATGGTATACTCATGCACAGCCGCGGACCGTTCTTCCGGTGAAAGCCCGGAGAGTTTCGGCCGTGGGGCCAGATTGAGCGTCTCAGGCTCAAGACCATCCCAGTCGAGGAAGGCTGGATCGGGATTGTGGTTGAAGAGGGGCGAGATGTGACAAGACTGCCAGTCGATGATACCCGTAATCTGTTCGGGGTTATGCGGGTCTACGAAGACATTGTCATCATGCAAATCATTATGTCAGAGGTAGGGGCTGGTGATGGCTGTATCCTTTGGGATAAGGACATCGACAATTTGTCGGTACCATACTAAAGCAGTAGTTTTCTTTTCCATGCCTGGTCGGTAGAGCTTTGGGCCACAGAATAAGGCAATCTGTTTCGGAGGTTTTAAAGACTGGATTGCCTTCATCTCTCGCGTCCCGACTGCTTGCAGATACTGCATTAGAGAAGCCCCTGTAAATTTATCAGCGGCTGCATGACGATGATACAAATTATGACGTACATGGCCCTTTCTCGACGTCCAAAATTGATCTGCCTGCATCAAACCAATCCCGGCCGGTAGTCGGGCCAATAGCGAACTCCGACTGACGGTCTTACCATCTTTGACGTAGTAGTTGCCTGTGGGTGGCTGCATATCTCTCGTGTAGTACAAGCTGCCGTAATGCTAGAATGAGACGCTCAGCCACTGCTTCTGGAGACGTGTCAAGGCAAGAAGCACTTGAAGCTTCTGGGGTAATGTCATCGTGCTCCAGACTTGTGACAGCGGAACACCTTCAATTTTCTCCATGATGATAAATTCAGCCCCAATAGGGTGCGATCTTGCTTGCGAGTTCCATGCGTATACGCGAGGCGCTGGTGTATCAAGAATTTTTCTGGCCTCCCAAATCAACCTTGTTAGCAAGACTTGGTGTCGATGGAGTTGAGGATGAACTTACGAAGTCCATCGTGGCGACTTCACTGGCAGTTGTAAAGTGTGGAACGCCAGCAGTTGGGTTAGGCACCTTGGCTATGACTTCCCGGCCATTGTCCATAGACATGAGGAATGCTTTATTGAACATGCCGTCGGGGTACTTCTTGATGGAAATACATCGAGCGGCTCCGACTGAGTCTGCTGCGACACTTGCGAGCCTATTCATGTCGAATCTGATCTCTCGCTTTCGAAGATTCTCGACCTCATCTATAATGAAGCGGCCACGCGTGAATTGGAAGAATTCACGTTTGAATTCCAGTCTGATGCAGATGAGTATTATGTTAAACCGCGCCCAAATTGGCGTGCTTACCAACCTGAGAAGAGTCCATGCCCATGCTCGTGGGACTGTGATCGTAGGATAACGTTGGAGCTTTAGAGATTGAGCGGCAGTGTTGCTTTTGGTTTGGTATTATACTCTGAATGCAGCGCCAGAGACGCGCGGATGGAGGTCGGCACATATTTCATGAAATGTGACAATAGTTTTGATCACACCTACCCCCCAGAAAATCAGGTAGCATTCGATCACGCAAACATCAGATTGTTGAGAAAAGCAAAGGGGTAAGAATACGATCAATTCGGGGAATGCTGCTTTGCTACGCAAACCGAGAGATGATGGAAGATTAGATAGTGGTCGTAACGGTAAGGACTGGTCTAGAAGTGATGAAGCTGAGGTGTAAACGGAGGTGACGATGGAATGGCCACGGTTTGGTGTGGTAACTCAGATATCGTGGTCTTTCTATCTGGTGATTTTGGCTTACTGTTGACGCTAAGCTGTTCTGGTGTTAATGGATGGGTCCTAGTGCTTGAATAAAGATGATGATTGGCTAGATAATCTTAAGTAAGTTATTCTAGGAACAGAACTATGAGCCTGGAGTGCTTCAGGTCCAATCAATCATATTTGTTTAACATTTCATAACCTCCATCACACCCTTACTACAGTACTGATCTGAAAGCCGAATGCCAATGGTTGTAGATCAGTATGACAATATCTAGCCTTACTTTTGTCTATTGTACATTAACAGAAAATGACCATGATACCGTCAATTGACAATCACCCTTATGCACATCTATTATGACTACTCTCGTATTTCTATATTGACTACCTTATTATTACTATATATCTATAGCATAAAAGATAAAGTTTTTAGAGAAGAACTGCTTCGAAGAAGGGAAACCCTATTCGATTCCACCCCCTATAGTAGGCATTACCTCTCCGAATTCGTAGGCTCCATCTAACCCCAATCACCGCTACCCCAAATTGGGATCAACAGCCTTATAGTAGGATGTGAGATGATTGACGAAGCATTCCACCTGTTCGCTGAGGCATAACCAAAAGATAATCAGGTACATCCGTTGGCGCGGTTGCTCAAACAAACATCACCTCCCTGGGCAAAGCCACCGTGGCCCTGGCAAGAGGCACTAGATCTGTGCTCTGTACTGACCTTGCTGTTGCAGGAAGTCCATGTAGTAGGGAAGAAAGAAGCTTGAACATGGTAGGTGGACCAGCTGATGCAGCAGTTTGATTTTCCCCGGGACTCGCAGCGGCTGCGAGGAGCCTTTCCGATATCAAGATAAAAGCGACACGTCGTTCCAGATAGACAAGACAGAATATTAGCACATTTCGGCCAGTTTATAGCGTGTCGCGAACTCAGAGTGTATCTAGGGTCAGCGCTTTTCTCGATGGCAGTAGAGTTGCCTCCCAAGGCGGCTAACAGATCGTGAACATCTTCGACCATGCCTGGGTCATTTGCGTCGAACTTCTGGGCGTAGGCTGCCTCGGTTAGAAGGACAGCCTTTTCCTCGTCGGTGTTTCCCGAGCTGGGGTCCAGAGAAGCGAGCCAGGAGCGAGTCTCAGCCTCGTAGCCGACGTATTCAACATCTACGTCGAAGGGGCTCAGATCGCCCTCGAACTCAGGAAAAATATCAGAAGCACGGTGTGTGACGATAATGCTTGTAGGGCTTGTAGAAACGATCGGACTTGCTAAAGTGCTCGGAATCCATGCAAAACCAAGGAGACTAACAAGGATAGCTTTTTGCATTTTGGTGAGAATCCGCAAATGAAAAGTGACGCGAGAAAGCTTTTGGCCCAATGGAATTCCGATTGTCGAAAAGGCAATTGTTAATCAAAATGAGATGTGAGGGTTTTCTTCTACGAGGTGGGTATCTTCGATTCTTATGAACTTCTCTGATTCCTCCTCGATGAAAGTTTTCGATAAATGCATGCGCCTATTCCCAAAATAAAAACCCCACCTCCCTGCTAATGCATCGAGAAATGTACCTGGAAAGCCAGCCTTGTCCAGCCGATTTGAGTCCAGCCACACTTGTCCGAGACGCCAAGTGTCCCTAATTTTGAGCCTACTGTATGATGCTGGCCGTAATCACGATTAGCGCGAGGATCCTAGTTAGAGATACAACTCAACGATGCAACGTCGTCTTCACTTCCACCGATGGCTCTAAGATAAGACTATGTAGTTCAATTGAGCGAGGCGACCTATTTCGTGCTCACCATAGTTAATGGTAAGTCTTTGCATGTCTCCAAGCTGGCTCGAGCTCCGATGAGGGTTCTAAAGAAATGGGTTCGTCGTCAAAGAGAGTCCTAGTGGGGAACTTTGGAATCCGCTATCCACTACTCCGTAGAGATCTTGGGTTGGTGTATCATCGCTTCTAAGTCAGACATGGATCGGGCCGTGCAATCTACCTGTCCGTTGGAGTCTTAGTATTAC
The DNA here is from genome assembly GCF_001204775.2 of Aspergillus nomiae NRRL 13137. Classification (NCBI taxonomy): domain Eukaryota; kingdom Fungi; phylum Ascomycota; class Eurotiomycetes; order Eurotiales; family Aspergillaceae; genus Aspergillus; species Aspergillus nomiae. The sequence continues at coordinate 26,166 of NW_015378091.1, forward strand.
CGTGGCATTAGCTTGGCATTAGCTTGATCCTTTTGACCTTGCTAAGTTGGTCATAGTCTCATCGGGGATGCGCGATTTTTGTGATGGGCTCCGAGTCATGAAGTAGAAAGCAAAGAAAGAACTGGAACTGGCTGTTGATGTGACGCAAGATAAATCATCCCAGACTGAAGTCCACTGAATTGTGAGATTCGAATTGGTCTTTCTTTGAGCAAAATAGTGGTTACATGAATCTTGAGGGCTGGTGTTTGTGAAAGGACTTTATAGGAACCAGCATTTCAAGTTTTACCGTGTATTCGAAGCGGTTTGCGAAAAAAAGTCGGATCGTAGGATATCATTATAAGTACCGGCTAGTACTGAAGAGCGAACCATGAGGCAATTGACCATATATTCTTACAGTCGTCTAGTATAAGTTCATACTACGTTAATAGAATATATTAATGATATCGATAATGTATTGTATCATGCTTGTGTATATCTATCCAGCACGGTCTATCGGATTCATTACTATACATCTGTTGTATAGAAGGATGGAGTTTTGTAGAGAAAGAGTGCCTCTTAAGAAATTAATCTTACAATAAGATGACTATTTCTCTTACTATTCCTTGACTACTCGGGCCAAAATCTATTCCATTTACCAGAAAGAAGAAAATAACGTGGTTGAAATCACTAAAGACCACGAGATTTTTATATAACAATGCTATGAGTTCGACGCTGGGAGTAAGTCTATATAAGGGCATTAGTGGAACCAGGTCGTATTTGATGATACCAAAGATAGGAAGGTTTTGTCAACAACATCCGATATGGTGTAACGGCTAACATCGCCGCCTTTCATAAAATGAAAGCAAGTTCCGCGGCAGCTCGGGGTTCGATTCCCCGTATCGGAGTCAAATTTCTTTTTTGTCCTTTATCATTGCTTTTGATATACGGAGTATACAGATGCACGTCCAATAATACATTTACCATCCGTCCTTTTCTATTCTGACATCCATTAATTCAACACCACTTCCTTCTTCCCATCCCGTCGCCAATCCGGGGCTGTTCCAGTCTCGGCATACCAGCCACGCATACTACCTATTCCAATAACTCGACTTGGGTGTGTCACAATTAGTTAGTATCTATTCGCACAGCGACCCATTGGCAGGAAGCTGGGGCTGGATGCTGGGTTGGACTAGCTATAGTACAACAATGAGGTGCTTTCTGCCATCTAGATATCACTGCTTTATATTGTATCTACCCTCTTTCTGAGAAGTCATACTATGTATTTCTTTGCAGGTGCATCGAACGAGAGATTACCATTTATAGCAAAAGTCCTGTCTTTTATCCATACTATAGTGCTAGCATTTGCTCGTCAGATTATTCTTAAATAGAGCGACAGGGGGCCCTCTACTATACCTTGTTGCGACGGCTGCATTGACTGCTTCCTTACTTATGTTATGGGCAGGCTGTCCCTTCTTCCGTCAAAGAGGACATGCCGAATCATGGGCCCTTCGTTAATAACATATACAGCTTCTTTAGTAAAATTGTTAGCAATGATATGCCTTTTCCGTGACCCTAAAGGACATATATGATGTCACGGACCCCCGAGAATAAAAGACAAAGGTAGGGGACTTAATCTTTTTAATTGATTGTCTAGATCACATAGTTTGCCTACACTTACGGGCCATCTTAGTCTCTATATCACAGTGCTCGCGTTCTCGTAGGGCTATTTTCGCCTTCAAATTTCAATGTGCAAGAACAGAAGTGAAGCAGGTTCTTTCCTTCTTGGGTATTGTCTTCGCTTGTAATTAACCCGTCAAGGGTTATCAGCTTTTATTCCCATTTCTCTAAGAGCGTACTAAATGAGTATTCATGTATCGACTTCTTGTGATCCTCTTCATCAGTTTGCTATAGTGCAGCGCATGGCTTAAAAACTAGGGGTTTACATTGAAGACTTAGCCGAGGATGAGTCCTTGTCCGATAGGGGACCACGGCCAGTTGCTAAGAACTTAACCTAGCGACCAACAGCCGCTATCGTCAATATTTGTATCGACTAACGCAACCTACTATACTACTATAAGGAACACCAAATCATGCAACTGACCCCAAATATTGATAAAGTCAGGTGACTATAGAGAGCACAGACCACTTCGGTTTTGCCCTAGGCCCCGCAAGTTGTATTGCTTTCTTTTTAATGTAGAAGTTTTCATACAAGAAAAATGACTTCGGGTTGTCATGATGCAGAAGGCCTCCATGGGATACTATCTAGCCCGGGTGGCCCTGAGGAAAAGACTCAGGGGGAGGCCTCGGGCAATGCCATCTTAACTCACACACCATCTAGAGCTAGCGAGGTCGTGTATTCTGCATTTTCAAAAGCGCAGAAGAGATATATTGTCTTTTGTACATCCTGGGCTGGTTTCTTTTCTCCGGTCTCTTCACAGATCTACTACCCAGCCTTAAACACTCTGGCCCATGACCTACATGTCTCAAGTGGCTTGATCAATCTGACCCTCATGAGCTATATGGTAAAATTCCCTTTCCCCTTCTGTCCGTGAATAAAAGTGCTTACGACAAGAAGATCTTCCAAGGGTTATCGCCCATGTTCGTGGGGGACTTTGCAGACAAAGCAGGCCGACGACCAGCCTACATCGGATGCTTCATCCTGTACATAGCAGCCAATATTGGACTTGCACTCCAAAACAACTATGTCGCACTCTTCATTCTCCGCTGTCTGCAAAGCGCCGGAATCAGCACCACCATTGCGCTCGGCTCGGGGGTGGTGTCGGATATCGCAACTGCCGCCGAGCGGGGCTCATACATGGGCTTCGTAACTGCCGGCACGCTACTGGGCCCGTCCGTGGGTCCGGTCATCGGAGGCCTACTGGCGCAGTATCTAGGATGGAGAGCCATATTCTGGTTTCTGACTATATTCGCAGGCGCCTTCGCCTTGCAGTTCTTGCTGTTCTTCCCTGAAACCGCGCGGAAAGTGGTCGGCAACGGCTCGATCCCGCCTCCAACATGGAACTTATCATTGATCAACTGGTACCAGACCAGGTCAAGAAGAACAGAAGAAGGACAGGAAGCAAACAACAACACTGCAGAAGCAAGGCATAAGATCACTTTCCCAAACCCGCTAAGAACCCTCTCCATCGTCTTCCAAAAAGACACCAGCCTAATCCTCCTCTCCAACGCCATCCTTTTCGCCGGCTTCTACGACGTCAGCGCCTCCATCCCCTCCAACTACGAAGACCTGTACGATCTCAACGACCTCCAAATCGGCCTCTGCTACATCCCCTTCGGCCTCGGCGCCACAATCGCCTCCATCCTCTCCGGCAAACTCCTAGACTACAACTACCGCCGTCTCGCCAACCGACTCGGCGTCCCCCTCCACGACAACTCCAGGGACCAAACAGACTTCCCCATCGAAAAAGCCCGCCTGCAACTCGCCTTCCCGCTCCTAACCATAGGCAGTCTAACTGTCATTGCATTTGGATGGGTCCTGCACTTCGGCGTCCATCTGGCGGCGCCCACCACAATCCTATTCGTAATGGGGCTGGGCTTGACCGGCGCCTTTAACACAGTAAGTACCTTGCTTGTGGATCTCTATCCCGGGAATGCGAGTGCCGCGACGGCGTCGAATAATTTTGTTCGCTGTCTGCTGGGTGCCGGCGCTACGGCGTTGATTGATCCGATGTTGAATGCCATGGGGAGGGGATGGTGTTTTACTTTTATTGCGTTTGTTATGTTGGCCACGGCGCCGCTTTTAGGGGTTGTGGTGAGGTTTGGGCCGCGGTGGAGGAGGGAGAGGTTGGCCAGGACTGAGACTGATGGGTCTGGGGTGAAGTTGTAGTTTTTTGGGTATCAGTGGATTTGGCATAGACTATGTAGATACATATACATTATACTATTGTTGCTATTAATAGATAGCTATGGTATCTGGTGAATGTCAAAACATGACTGAATGAGAAAGAGATAAAAGACAGGTAACTACTGGATACAATAAGTTCATGTGCTGGTTAGAGTACAAGATAGGACATTATAATACAGCTGGATATGCTATCAACGTTCAACCCAGAACCTGAGTGATAATCCGGTAACCAAACATGATCTTACATGAGGTAAAATGATACTCGGGTAGCCCGAAAAGAATCTGCGATCTGAAACCGCAGAAATCCGTGTGTATATTCTTCAAATGATATAAACATATACCCAGAAAAAGCTAAAGGCAATCTAAGCAGCCACCTGCGCCGACCCAGTTTATATTTATCGTAGCCCAGAGCAACAAACCCCAAAAATCAGATACAAATAACCAAACGACATACAAAGAAAAGATAAAGAAAGAATCACAGTTGCTGAATATCCCGTCCACTGCTCGCTAAATCCGACCAATTCAAATCATATCGTGGCATCCCAGATGCAATAGAAGGCTTCAATGTGAGAGAAAATTGACCAGAAACAGAAATACAAGAGATAGCATGTGACGCTGGTATATAAACAAAACAGAAGACAAAAGAAATAGAGAACAGATAGAGGGCACGCTGAATAACACGACGAACTCGCTTGCTGCGTGACGATTATGCAATCAATATCAAAAACTTGGTAGAGTTTCAACATAGATAAATGACGGAATGAAAATGCGAATGCATGAGTATGTATGCATGTATGAGTGTATATGCATGTATGTATGTTTGCGTGGTATTTTAGAAGCTGAACAGTCCGCTGCGTTTCTTTCCAAGAGGATAGACGACCAATGCAGCGAGGAAAAGACCGACGGTGAAGCCGATTGCGACCTGGACCATGCCGTATCCGATGTCGAAGACGACTCCGTGGAATTGATCGTTGCTCGTTGCTGTGGTCATGTTCTTTGCTGCGTCCACGAATCCCTGTGTGCCGTTGGCAACGACAGAGTAAGGAGTGATCTTGCTGGTGATCTGCTCTGCTGATGCGATCCCGGAGATCAGGGATCCACTAGCTGCGAGTCCGGATGGGACTAGAACAAAGATAGCAGGGAGCATCGCGGCAGCTGCGAAGCCGTGTCGCAGTCGGCTGTAGAGGTTTCCCATGACACCGATCACGAAGGCGCCCAACGCATTGGACACTTGTGTACTCGAATAGAATCGCTTCGCGCCGAAGTAGTTGGTCACATACCCCGCGAAAGCAATGACAATCATCATCGGAATTTGTTTCAACTTGGCGTGGTTGACTACGGCAAGGCAGATGGTGAAAGGAATGACGAAAGGGAAATGTTGGAGGTATTCGTTAGTGATCGGACTGGCGGGGCATGTATAATCTGAGGAGGCATTGCTATCCAAGAGGCCGTATACAGCGGTACCAATGGTGATACCGAACCCAAGGAACAGGGAGTAGATGATGGCGTAAACCATGCGGACGGAGCCCGCAACGATACTGCGGGATTGTAGCTCCAGGCTGGCGCATAGCACCATGTAGCCAGGTAGGATGAGGGCGATTGACGATTGGGCCAAAGCAGAGAAGCAGAAGAGACGTTCACCGTTGTAGCGGATGCTTCCGAAAGCCCTAGCTAGGAATGACGTCAAGACCGCTGCCGAAATCTCGAACACATTCGAGTAGAGATAGGACCGAGGGGACAGGACCAGTTGTAGAATACCCAGGAGACATCCCAGCACGAAAGCGATGGGCATGTCGATGGGGCGAGCATTGAAGGCAAAGGGCCCGACGCTGGCACTGGCGAAACCGTGAATCAAAATCAGGAACCAAACCGGGTATCTGTTCGGTCGCTTCATGATTTCCTCGAGCCGCTGGGTGGCCTCCTCGACGCCGATGACGTCGTGAATCACCTCCTTGTAGATTTGATGTACGTCAGATAGTCGACTCAGGTCAACACCCTGGTGGGAGCGGACCAGCTTTACTTCGGTGGTGTGGGTAGACGCGTCGTCAAATGAAATAATCATGCAGCCCGGCATATACAGGAATTGACCGTCGATCTCTAGAACGCGAGCAGACATCCTCATATACTCCTCCAACCTGTGTGTAGGTGCCCCGTATTTCATCAGTGCACGACAAAGTAAGAGTAGATAACGTTGACGTGAGAGGAGCTCGGCGATGTGAACAGTGATCCGGATCTCATCCTCCAATTGTGGTTTTCCCATCCTCTTAGGCATACCGGGTATAGCACCAATGCTTCGTGAGCGCTTGAGCATGGCAATAGGAGAGCTAGACGAGTTTTTGGCTGTCGATCCAGACAGAGATATGCTGGATTGGTTCGGAGATTTCTCGTACCACTTCCTTGGCCGCTGGGGCTTCCAGCTAGGGTCCGGGGACAAGCCTCGCCCACTAAGCCCTGACGAACTGCTCTGACGGGAGTGACCATACCGGCCTCGAGGATAGTTCTGCTGAGAGGGTTGATCATAGAGCTTCAGGAGGGAAGAGAGAATGCCGCCGCGATAATGAGTTGGCCGTTCGACATAGGCGTCAGGATCTCTCTCCTCAAGAGGAGTGATCTGACCAGAGCGGAGACCGGGAGAGGGAGCGCGAATGCGCGAGAAAAAGTTAAAGTCCTTTCGAGTCATTTGTCGCACTAGCTGATGGGCTTCTGCAGTGCGTGTAGATTGTCGCTTATCTATGAGGTTGTCTTCATCGTCGGAGAAGAAGTCGTATTGCTTCTCAGGAAGACTGATCATAGGAATCTCGTCACCATCCTCGGAGGGTAGCGCCACTTCTGTAGGTGTGGACGCTATTGATGACGGCAGACTTGAACGAGGACTTGGCCTTGGAGACTTTGAGGAGCGGCCAAGGAGGGATGCGAGCCTCTGAGCTCTCTCTTGTGCGGAGTAGATGGCCCTCCCCTTCTCATAGCTGACCTCATTGTCCCCGGTGACTCCTGGGGAGCTAGCCTGAGAGTGGATCGTTCGGCCGGTGACACCCGTTGGTGAACTCCCGCTGATATCAACCAAAGGAAACGATTGGGGCTCGGCGGATGCTTTATCCGTCGATGGAATGCTAGCGGTGGGTAGTGGCTTTTGCGGCAATGATGTACCCCTTCCATCAAACAGGCTCTCTGACGTTGATCCGGAGGGAACTTCGCCAAGCCCATGTTCGCTAACAGTAAACTTAACGCGATTGGTGTTCTTGAGAATGCCGGCATTCCGATGCCTGCCCTGAGCTCCGCGGAGGTCCATCGATCGGTCCTGAAGGGCTTCACTATTGGGCGATGCTAGAGAGGATACACGCGGCCCTGCAGAGGATCTACTTGCCCCCTCAGGTACTTCAGTGACGCTCGAACGCCTCGAGGAGGCGACTGGTAAGTCGAAATAACCACCGGCCATTTTGGGTTCTTTACGTGACTCGCCAAACAGGGTCCAAGCAAATTCTTTGGGTATTTGTGTTACCTGTGTTCTTTCGGCGTTCTTTTCTTGATTGCCCCTCGTGAGGTATTATTTCTTTGCTTGCCTTTTATTTGGCCTATGTCGAGCCAGCGACTAGAGCTTTGGCTGAGTGAGCGCGTGGGTGTAGCCTACCGAGACGGTTAGATCAGTACTGGGTTGCTAGCAAGAAGCTTTGCCAAGGGCTTACCTTCGTGGAATCTTGTGACAGGAAAAGCTCTTGAGCACGGACAGGATAACCTGTGTGTAGCGGTACTTTGGACACAACTACCCGGAGGGAAAAGTCGGATCGATAGGAAAGAAGGGGTAGAGGTCCCGCCACAAGGAATGATAGTACGTCACGGGGACATGGCTCCAAATCTAGGTAGGGCCTTGAAAAGCAATCCACTTGCAAGGTACAAGGAGAAAGGAGGAGATATATCTGGTATCCTCTTTTTGCCCCACGGAAGACTGATCCAAAGACCCGAATAGGAGGAGGGAAGGAAGGATGTCGTTTGATATGGAGTAGTGACTAAGAGTCGAAACAGGGAATGCCGATTGAGAATATTCAATCAGGACCGTAAAGATATTGGATATTGTGCGACCTATCGTTGAACCTGAGGTCATTCAAGGTAAGAATATTAGAAGTATTAAAGTTGCAGTAAATTGCTGATACCCAGGGTCCTGACGTTAGGGGATGTGAGAGAGATGCTGGAGGGAAGTGGAGTTTTGTATCAAATCGCTGCAGTGTCTTCGCCACGATGATAAATCACCGGCTGGGGAGAAATTTGATATCCACTGGCAGTTGAATCACCGATTAGAGTTGCCAGATAGGAAAATCAAAAACACAAGAAAAGTTCATACTCCGGCGTTTAAAAGGATTCAATCGTCTAGCCCCTCCTTTGATGGCGTCAACCCTCAGGGGATTTAGTTGGAGTAAATTACCAACAGAGAAACAAGACTGAGTGTGACAGCCAATTTCGATGGACTAGAACAACGCTTAGGCATAGTCAGGGTAGCTTTTTTTTTTGCGACTATCTTGGCTGTGACCACGGTCGACAGCAGTGGTTCCACGGGATCCACGATGGTACCACAAGTGGCCAAAGGGGAGTCACATTAAGTCTTAGATGGAGATTGTCCGGTCCATGGAGAGAATAGATTGGGACCCTTTCGTTCTTCTAGAATCTCTTGTTTCTACATGATTTTTGTCATCTTTCCCCTCCTTTTCTCGTGTTTTTGCCTTTCTATGTTTTTGGGGTTTGTTATTGTGCGGTTGGAAAATTCAAAAATCTTGAGCTGAATTGTCAGACGGTCTCCACCGGTCGAACAGTCTCGATCATCCTTCTGGAACCTTTAGAGCAGAGAAGATCACTGGATCCATTAGCGTTAGTGGAAGAAGAGGACTAAGCACAATGCTAGTCAGGCCCTCCTTTTTCTTTTCCTTCTTTCCCTTATGGATCCTCTCAAGAGGCAAAAACCGGAAGTGGATCCGAAGGAGCAAGTTTATCAAGAGATAGCAGTTGCTTTTTTAGCGCCCGAACCGGACCGCTAAAGAGAAACCCAAGGATAAGGAAAGTGACCCACGGAAGGTTCGGCCGGTCTGGACACGGAGTTCCTATTCGGAAGGCAATAAGCTGTGCGAATAAGAAGAGATACTGGCATCTCGTGTTTTTTTTTTTGTTTTTTTTTTCTTGTTCGGCTACCCGATGTTGGCTCATGAAGCCGATAGAATGCCGACCGCGTATGCGGAAATGACGAAGCTTGTTTAGCTTGACATGCACGGCATGATTGGGTTGCTTTTTCTCCTATCACACAATCGTGATCATCAACAGGAGATTTTCAAGTTATGGTGGTGGGGACAAAGAAGTGATAGTTTAGGTGGCAGTTCAGTCTTACGAAGCTCCCTGGGGCTCCGTCGTCATCGTCACGTGGCGGTAGAAAAACTTTTAGAGTATGAAGTAGCAAGATAGTAAGACCAGGAGACTGATAGGTAACAGTGAGAGATAAGGGACAGAAAAGCAGAGGAGGGGCATGGTGGGGGAGAATTCTAGAGGTGAGGTTGGAATTGAATTGATTGGATATCAGATGCAAGATGCAAGTTAATGGCAATAAGCTGGTTACGAATCCTGCTGTCCCCCCTATCAGCGATGGCTGGCGACCCCTGTGCAGATGGAGCTGTCCCTGTTGATCAGCTTCTAAACCGGGACTAATAGATTTGCCGCTGATCAGCTCTCTGAATATGCACAGGGCACCGGTAGGTCTGTGATTTTCAGCGGCGCACCGGATTGGGTATTCCGGAGGCTTCCACCGTTGATTTCTGCCCAACCATTGATTTCTTTTTTCCCACATGATATACGGAGTATATTACGGATATTAAAAATTTTGACTTCGTGGTTGCCGAATTAAAACACCTATCTGTTTTCTATTCACGTGGCGGGATCTCTATCTGACATGATGACTGAAACCGTTTCGGTCTCGCTTCTACTAATCCGAACCTTGCGAAGAAAGACAAGGTCTAACTTGGCATAAAGTTTGTTTCTGTCAGCATGGAGCTCACGGTTTCAGGTAACAGCTCCTTACATGATGTTTGAGCTATCATGGCCCACTCGACTTCATCATCGCACAGCCATGCTTCGACTGATTTGTTTCATACGTATAATTTTCATGATTGACAGAAGCGAGACCCACATCCATATCCATAATTATTTGTTGTTAATATTAGCGGGCCAGTTATATCGCTCACGCCTCTCATTGTAGTGTTTACCATGATAACAGCGTAGTACAACCATACTTTACGTTGAATGGCTGGAAGTATCATACTAGACGCCCCAGACATTGCACTGTATATTCCGAGATCGCGCCTACTCCTGTAGCACAACATCTCTCACAGCTGTGGCTCTACTGTTGCTCTCTTATGATGCTAGAAAAGTCAGTTTAGATACCAGAATATGTGGAAAGGTATTATATAACGTTTTCCCAGAGAGAATCTACATTGGCTGTTTGTGTTGTGTGTTCTAGGTACCTAAGCCACGGCATGCGTGCAATCTACCCTGATATATTCCATTTTTCCATCGCCCTGTTAATCACTGTCAAGTTCGACATAAAAAACTCTGCCTCGAACAAGGCGCATACTGCATAACAAAGACTGTTTTTACCCTGTTTCCTCCATCAGTACATAGTAATCTGTCGGTCTTATCACTGCCAAAGCAGTATATCGGTCAACGCAGTGTAACCTGACACATTCTTCAATAGCAGTCCGACTCAAGCCCAGATTCCGGGGATGACTGTGCATTCCATATTAATACAGGGACCAATACCCGATTAGGCTCGAATTAGTAGAATAAATGGTAACACTGAACACCGTTATTGGCGGGAGAGGTGATGCCGAGCCGGAACGGCATGTATGTGACTTTGGATGTCCTACAGGAATATTTCTTCCCATCATGGGGTACTGTGGGGTTGAGGAGGTAATAGGATTGGCAAATGTCAAGCAATATCTTGAGGAAAATCATTACCGCTACCAACATCAACAAGCCCATGAATAGATACTTAATAATCGGGCGGCCGGGATGCTATTTCTGGAACGAGTGGAGCCGAGCTTATTTACCCTCGTGATCTTTTTACGCCATTGTGGGCTGTCATAGAATGATGCCTATGGTTTTCTAGTTGATTGAGATTATGGTTCACATTCACAATCATATTCATATGCTATTACTATGTGTAGGGGTATGATGTTGTCGATATAACCGGTCCACCAGCACACCATGGAAATTGACCGAACATGGTACTGCTGACAAGTCCATTCCCAAAACAATACACATTCTTCGCAAAATATTATTGAATGATAAGACTAGACAAGTGGCATTGTCCTAAGCCGAGTGAGAAATACCTCTCTATGACTCAACGTCTCAAAAACCCACACCTTTATCGATCGCCACCAGCGACTAATCGGATAATAAGCACTAACAGACTGTAGCCCCCTAGATAATTACTCACAGCCCTGATAGTGGTACCGTTGACCTGGGTAAGCAGGGACTAGAGCCAGGAAACCGAGTCAGCGTTCAGCAGGTAATTGATATCTACCCTCAAGGACGGTGGCCACCGTGCAGTAAGCGAGCCAGACTAGAGCTAGCTTAGCAACTAACGGTCCCTAGATCCACTCATCCACCCGCCCACCGACATTTCCAAAGTTTTATACTCACCATCGACCTTCTAGATCTTGTGCCGCCCCAGTAGATTTGGGTCAGGTGGTCTGCAAAGATATCTCGGCTCTCGGCGAAAAAATGACAAAAGCTAAGATTAAATTAACGAATCAACAATGCTGGAAAAAGAAAGGATCAAAAGAAGCACAGATCACCGGCTGATCGACCGATGCGTCGCCATAGAATGAATCACATGGGAAGAATCTGAGGGAGGACTGGACAAAATTTTTTTTTTCCGGCACCCCCGATAAGCTAGCCCTACTTTACTCCATCTGCCATCGTTGGCATTATCAACTAGTAAGTTTTCCATTGTACCTAACGGGTTGCAGAGGTTTCTGTGTACATAATTCTGAAATGAAAACATAATAAAAAAATTAATAGACTGCTCCAGACCGACCATTGCGTTAAGTCACTATCACGATCTCAGTCACACAAAAGTGCTAGCAACATGTTACATCCCCAACCACTTGCATTTTACATAAAATTCCCGACGGTTACGAAAAATTTTAAAAAAAATGGTGCACAGACCCCACTGATTGATCAGGGATTTATCTCTCTTCCCTGTTGGCGATCACTAGCGCCAGGAAATACTTTGGAAGGCCCGATGCGCCATGATCTATAGTGGAAGCAGCTAGATCACCAACTCCCAACAAAAGTGCAGTACTAACTAGAGCAACGGCCTGATTGTGTTCCACGTGGAAAGAAGAATCAACTAGTTTGGTCTGTGCGATTTACTGAAACTGTTATTGCCTAGGAAACAGGCGTCATATAAATTTTCAATTTGGGGAGTAGCTACCCTGTGTGGGTATAAAGCATTACCCATGAAAGCAAGAAACCACGCACTAGACCCATTTCCCAGTTTATTGCTAGAGTAAAAAACTTGATAATGTATTGCTGCCCAACGATTCATTACTTCCCCTTAATTCTCTCACGCAGATGGTCAGTGCTTGCGATCTAGCGCCTGCTAATTTCCCTGCAGAATCACGGAATCGCGCCGTGCATGATGCAGAATTATCACGCCGAATTTTCATTTCAGGGTAGATACCGAAGACTTCTAATGTCGGCCCGAGAAAGGTGTAACCAGATAGACCGTTGAGCCTTACAAATATACATCATGTGGCCAATGGTCAATGCTCTGGCGGACTTCGGCACTTACAGGGACTGAGCTAGCAAGAGGGTCATACGGATGCATAGCTGTGCCAATTGATTTTTGAACCGGCTGGTTGTCCATCGATACTACCCAGCATCGCATTGTGAGCGGATCCAAAAAGACTTTACAACTATAGGTCAGAGGACGCTTAGGATGCAGCCTTGTTGCATGCTAGGAACTGTGGTTATCGCGAAATTGCGACAACCTGTGGCTATATCATAGTATCTGTAATCATTGCTTCATGCAACATCGCTTGAAGCGGTGTACCTATGTCTATCTGCAGGATTCTAGCAATAGCATCCATTGCTCCGTATACTATTTGCTTCCAAGGTGCTCTCGGTATACGCTGAAGCAATAGCTATCTGTTCAAACAAATCATCTAGCGCACCGCTCATTACCATTAATACCCTTGATAATCAATGAACGAGAATTCATTTCCTTTTCCTTTTTCATTTTGAGTATCAAAAGCGTCCCGATGATATAACTTGATATGGACGAATCAAGTATCCGCCAATCGGTGACGTGTAATCAACCTTCCTTCAAGCCAGCGATATCTTAATAGGTATGCACATTCCTTCTCTTCTCTTCTACTCGGGACTTATCCACATAAACGCGTCATCCGCCTCTATCACCTCTCGTGGATGGTGGCCTTTAGTCATAGACAAGATGCGAATGTCTCTCCCCTCGGCTCTTCTCGGTCTTCGCATGCGTTTTCGTCCGGAGTGGGACATTTTGGACAGGTATTGGGTCGATCTTCATGCGTGATGATATCATGCAGAAACTTGTACACCAAGTAGCACTCGTGTGTAGCTTCGCATTGGTGATACATGTTAGGTTTAAATTTACTACTATTGATAAGGGGTCTGAGACACGTTGAGAGATTACTCTAGGAGAGATTCTAGCCCGGAGTTGTATCAAGCAATAATCCATATATATCAGACTGCAGCTGGAAATTAAGCCCATGATGCTGTGGCTTTGAAACAAATACGAGCTTTCTTCGGGGCCTCAGTCAGCATCTCAAACAGTGCCTTTGGCAACCGAATTAGAATCTCAGTCTTTGAAACATACACGCGTCTAGAATATTCCAAGTGATAATGTCTCATGTTGAGTAGTCAAGGAATGAGACTTACGAGACGTATGCGCTTCTAGAATGGCGAATGCGAGGCTCTAGAATCATCAATTATTAGGGTTTCAACTTTCTGTGCCCCCGAAGTATGTTGACTAAGAAACCACTAAGCTGTTGTTTGTACGGCTGGCACACTTGTACTTTTGAGATAAGAAATTGCTCTCGGATAAAAGTCCAGGTTCTGGGTAAGCTTACCGAGTCTGCGAGTATGTATGGCATATTGATACATACACTGGATTCTGTATTAAACTTTGTACAGTATCCTCAAGAGACAATTAACTATTGATAACTAGATTTATGCTATATGTGTTGCTCTTATGAGTATTGCGTACGGTGTATCTAGATTCTATAGAAACGAGAAAATTTCATCCATAATGTCTCTTAGATGACGAGTTACAACATGGCAGGTATCAACGGACAGTTCAAAGCCAAGTTCGACAGAAAATCATTAATAAAATTTTAAAACCAAACCCAATTTCAACAAATAGATAATAGTCAAGAATACTGTTGAGGAATAACTTCCCCTTGTCTGCCATGACATTTCAGTACGCCACTGACGGCTCCTATTACTCCATCTGTTGGGCCTTAGTTAGAAAGCAGCCTCGTCTCTTCCACGAAGGTACGCTTACCCATGTCAAAAGATACAGAACCTGCGGTCACAAACTCAGAGTCCGGAGTTTCTATTGATGAACCCCCCGGCGCGTTCCTGCACATGCACTGGAAGTTGTGCATATTAGGGATGAGAAGTTGCCTGTAGTCGTAGTAACGACAGCCATAGCAACCACCTTGCTGGATCCCATTTCCACTATGCTCATTAGTTATTACTTATATACGAATAAAAGCATAACCAAGCCATAAAATAGTTATATACCTACCCTTGTACTGATTTAAAATTGTGTGTCTGCCTGTTCCAAGCCAGACATTGGTCCAGGTCAAGCCTCGAGTCTACAACCGCCCCCGACGGAGTTTGGGGCCGAGATGTGTTGCCTCTGTTGTCCCTGCATTTTGCCCTCATATACTGTTTCTTATTGCCATTCTGTAGCTGTTCCTCTTCTACTTTGACGTCCTGACACAGGGAGTGCAACGTTTCCTTGGACCAAAACATGGATAGGCCTCTTTCGGCGTGTGTGTGTATGTGTCGACCAGCAACCAGAGCTGCTAAATAGAAAACGACGATAACTATAAGTCGAACCATATTCTCTGAACTAAACAGAGAGTCTGATTGCAATATAGAATGATAATGAGAATTGCAGTGATTTGATGCAATAACCTTCCAGCGGGCTAGGTTCTTTATAACTCTACAAAGTTTTAGTTATCCTACTACTGTCTGCCTCTAATTATTGACCCCTGGTCTGCCCCGGGATCAAGCAGGGTAATATATGTGTGGCTATTTTCTTTGTCAAGACGGCCTGGGGCGCTGGGCAACGGTTCAGTGGGCTCTACCCAGAGGTACCTGACTTGTTCTAGACTACAATCAATAGCCATATAAGGTTTGCCAAGTTTGTTATATTGATTGATACCAAATCATAGAACAAAGCTACGGCTCCTACTATATTGTTTCAAAGATCGGCCAATGAAGAAGTTATAAATGTGTTCAGTTTCTGCCCTTGGCTGTCGGCCGTCTTAGGGAAGATCATTGGATGATTGTGAAAATTAACACTTTATCATGGGCGTGACCTGTCTAGAAACCTTTCCTACGGGAGATTTGGCGGTTTCAAATGGAGAGATAATGTATCAGTTAATGAGTACTTCATTTTCGGTTAATAAGGATGTAGACGGCAGATGTACACAAGGGTGTTGGCCTAGAACCACGCGAAAGAGTTGATGTGCCTCCTTTAACCTCCAGTCCGAAGGATTAATGACATTCCAGTCCCGGGCCAATACTCTCCTCGGACTCTTTGTTCACGAAGACCAATAACTTGCAGGGCCTCGGTTGGATCTGTACTGGCTGAGATACAAGGGTCTTTAATGTAATAGCAAATTGGACAACGGTGGGTGCTATAACAGAGAATGAAAGAATCTCAGAGTGATACTATCTTATGGTAGGGCTTAAATCGTGTAGCTTTCAGGTAACTTTACTCGTAGATCACTTTATAATCTACTGCGGCACGAGCCGAAATAGATTAACTAAACAAGAGGACTAAATAATCACCATGATCCTGGAATCTACTGACATTACATATAAAGATAGGTGTTCACCACCTGCTATAAAAGATACCCTAAAGGCTACGATATACAATAAAAATCATGTTGAATACCTTCATATCACTACCGAATGCTACCGCCAGCCCCACCGTGCCCCGTCAAAGTAGATTGTCGATCACGCCATTTGTCACTTTGCTGATTCTATATCACTAGCCTTTATTGTTATTTGTTTCCAGAACGAAACTCTTTATACCCAAATACAATCAAATAGTGTCGAAACAAACTTTAAGAGCTATGTGCTGCAGATGGACATGAACTGTATACCAGCCATCACACAAGGTGCTCGCTCTGCATCCAAGTCGGCAACGCGACGAGCAACACTAAAATTAGCGCCACTAAAGCACCAAAGTGCGGGGAAGCTTAGCCGACTCGACATTCCTTCTCCTAGATTTCACGTCTTTCGACTAGCCATACCAAATGGAACAGACGACAAGAATTCGTAAAAGAGTCCCAAAATCCTGTCGTCGCTGCCACCGACGGAAACAACGCTGTGTTGGATTCCCCATCTGCGCCAACTGTACCGCGGCAAATGAGCCTTGCCTGCGCTTGGAGACGTCTCCATCTTGGCATCATGGGATGTCCAAGGGCGCACTGGCGCAGCGAATTGAGGCGTTGGAAGCGCATCTTTCAGCGATTACTGAAGGATTGCCATCTACCAGCCGAGGGCAGCCTGTTGGGTCGCCAGCAGGTACACCATCTGCGCCTGAAGAACAGACCGAGGCAGAACCTAGCGAGAAAAGCAGAGCTACCGCATACTTTGGACCTTCATCCGGTGTGACTCTTACGGAAAATTTAAGTTCTATTGTGGAGGATGCTGCCTGGACCAATAGATCGATTCCTATTCATGATACTGAACATCAGGAACCACCATCGCCGGCTCCCACGGCTGAACAGGGCAAGGCTGTACCGCCTGACGATACGGTCGGGAGGCAGCTCCTTGACGCATATTTTGTTAACATGCACACGCGACTGCCATTTATCAACTGCACGGATATGCTTCAGCTACATTCTAGACGGTACGATGTGCCCGGCGCCGGCCAAAAAGAACAATATGGAATGTTCAAGCTATTTATGATATATGCCATTGGCGCAGCGATGCCACAACTCACTGAACAGTACGAGTCGACGACACCCAGCGCATATTATGCTACTGCAATGCAATTTGATAGTGCACTGCGAGAGTCGCTGTCTATCACAGGTATCGAAGGACGCATGTTGATGATCATATACGAGCTGCGATCGAGCTCGAGCTCAAGTCTGTGGTACACCATCGGCACGGCGATGCGGATATGCATCGATCTGGGCATGCACCGAGAGTCACACTACAGGACAATGACACCATTGGAGGCGCAGTTGCGTCGAAGGCTATTTTGGAGCGTATACGTGATTGAGCGACATGTGTCCTGGTCCCTCGGACGGCCATTCAGTATAGCAGAGGATGAAATTGATGCGCAGATTCCGTCTGATACTGATGACTTGACCAGCAAGTATGCTGGGGTAGAACAGGACAGGGGTGAATTGTCTTTGGGTATTGCGGATGGGGCGAATATACCGGCCATCAGACGGTTTATTGCGACAGTACACTTGCAACGGATCATGTCACGCACTCACACTAAAATTTACCGCGTGGACAAAAACGCATCTACATTGATTCAGGAGCTGTACCCATTGCTAGCCTCGCTAGAGGAGTACAAAAGGGGCTTACCTCCCTTACAACCTCAAGATAATGATTTCATCCAAATGCACTGGAACAACTGTGTCCGCGCGCTGCTGCAGCCATTTCTGAGTATACTCGATCCAAGAGATGACCTCATCAGAACATGCTTGCATGTATCGGGGCAAATGTGCCAATTGTTTAAGCGCTCGCAACAAAAGGGCCTGTCGGGGTACTCTTTCCTCTTGTCAAATTCGGTATATATTGCCGGACTCACAATGTGGTGCGTACTATCTTCACTATCTAGTTCCGTTGAGTTAATCATGGCCATAGTTTTTGTTTGTTTCGATCTCCACGTTTATGGAGGACGAACGTGGCAAATGATCTCCGTGCGTGCTCGTCTGCCATGTTTGCTATGGCTGAGCGGAAATCCAGCTTCAGGAAATACCGCGACGACTTGGAGAATATGATCAACCGAGTTATGGCCTTTGTCGATGAGGCGTCAACCCCTAGTTTGTGTATACCAGAACAGTCAACAGCAGGCGTGGAAGGATCATCAGGGCTTCATTTCTCCAATCTTGAGAATTCCAAGGATCCCGTGGCGAGCACACTCGATCTACAGAGTGCAGCTTTTATAGAAGCTCAAGAGCAAGAGGCTTCCCTTAATGCGCGAAATTCATTCGCAAGTGTGTCTTTAGAAGACTTCTGGGCTGACGAGAGTCTGAATCTCCCTACGTTGGATGTGTTTGGTTTTGGTTGGGATAACTTATATTCAGAGCAAGGAAGAACTTGAAATTAATGAATATAATAAACAACTTTGACATCAAGAACAGCGTAAGGCTACCAATGGCAGGGAGCGAGATCATCCACAATACCCAGTTCCTCTCTGCGCGATTTGCTGCTCGGATCAAAGTACGGAACCTCGCCCACCCCCACAGCCCGGTTACCACTTCGGGGGCCAAACCCTTCATGGTCGCCTGTCGCGGTATGAAAGACGCTGCGATTGTCCCAGATCGCTAGAAAGTTAGCTCATAGTATATAGTATAGGATACATAGACACCTACCAATATCATTAGGGCTGTTCCATTTGAAACGAACCTGGAGGTCATGCCCGTGAGTGATCATATCATGAAACCACTGCAGCATGCTGGCGCTCTCTCTACGAGTCAACCCGTCGATCTGGGTAGGAAAAGAGCCTAAGTGCTCAATCAGCATCCGTATATACAACACTGAGAATGTGTCTTACCAATAGGGAAAATGGATTTCCATCCTGTAATTGGGTTTGTCCTTACGACCGGATGAACAGCCGATAAGTCTCCTCCAATATTCACGGGTGCCCCGCGCTCCTTCTCATACAAATGGAACTTTCCCGTCTGTGCCAGCCTCATAAACCCGACACCTGCGTGTGTGGCTGTCAATGTCTCCAAAAACGCCCGGTAGGGCTTACTGATGCGATCATAGATCTCGTAACCAGACGCCCAAAGCGTGTCGCCGCCCGTTTTGGGCAGTTGCACGAGTCGCAGACTCGAATAGTCGGCGGGAGCTTTCTCGAACGAGATGTCGCTGTGCCAGACTGCCGCCATCTTGGTATAATCAGATCCCTTGTAGAGAGTCTTGCGGCCCTCGGAGTTGATGGTGCTGATTTGAGGGTCCGGGTCACCAAATTCGCGTGCATCATTAGTGACCGGGTGAATGTGCAGGCCATGGGTGGATGGACGACCGGTCAGCTCGCCCATGCGTAGGATTAACTTTTTTGTAAATCATTCGTAAGATTATCTTGGGCACGGAAGAAAACAACACCCCGTTCGGCGACTGCTAATGTCAACGCGGTTTTGAGTGATCGATTTCTTGAGGGGAGTACTCACTCATGATGGCCAAGTCGCGAATACGTTGGTCTGCATTGGGGGCTTGTAGGATATCGTCAACGATATTACAAGTTCCTTTGGCGAACTCGTTACCAATCACAGGAGTTACCATGATCGGGTCGAAGCTGTCAAGAGAGCCTGTGCTGTGCTGGCGCTCAGTCGGCTGCATGGTGGTCTGTTGGATAGTCATGATGCAAGTGTATGTTCGCAGTGTTTGTTGCTGCTTGGATTGTTCCTCATCATCGTTCTAGCTTCCTTATTTATGTATTGGAGTCTGGAGATCAACATTTGACTCTCATCAATAATGTCTACACGTCTATATCGAACAGGCCTCCGAGGCCATCGGCTTTCGGCGTTAGGTACTCCGATCGGCATGAAGCTGCGCGCCATATTTTCCTATCGCCGAAATGTATCTTTTCGGATATCGGCAATAGCTGTAGCTAATCCTAGGTTACGATCGATGTATAGGACGATTGAATTCTCCTTCTGCCATATATAAATAAGAATGAAGCCTAAAATACAGGAGAGAGCAACGTAAGTCACTTACGACAAGGGACAGTCTGATCAAATATGGAAGGGGAAGCTCTACCCCTCGCCCAGTATCTTTTCAGGCGTCTGCGCCAATTGGGCGTGGACTCCATCTTTGGAGTACCCGGTGACTACAACTTGACACTTCTGGATCATGTTGTACCTTCGGGACTCAAATGGGTGGGAAACTGCAACGAATTGAATGCGGGATATGCTGCGGATGGGTACTCTCGGATCAAAGGTACTCCCTACTCAGTTTCTTCCTGCGTTGACAGAGGTTGACTGTTTAGCAATTGGTGCGGTGGTGACCACCTTTGGCGTTGGCGAGCTATCTGCCATTAATGCCATAGCAGGAGCCTACGCAGAGAGAGCCCCGGTTGTGCATATTGTTGGGACACCCATGCGCGCCTCGCAGGAGTCGCGCGCATTGATCCATCACACCTTCAATGACGGTGACTATCAGCGATTTGACGCCATACAGGAACATGTCACTGTAGCACAGGTCAACCTGAACGATCATCGTACGGCGCCTTCCGAGATTGACAGGATCTTGCTACAATGTTTGTTGCACAGTCGACCTGTTCGTATCGCTATTCCTGTTGACATGGTGCCGGTGCTTGTCCCTGTGGCGGGCTTGTCGTCGAAGATCCAGATTCCGCCCGCTGTGCGCCAGCCACAAGTGGAGGAAACAGCTCTTAATTCTGTCCTCAACAGAATATACAGCAGCAAGAAGCCGATGATTCTGGTTGATGGAGAGACAAGAGCGTTCGGCATGCTCCACGGAGTAGATCACCTTGTGCGGATGATAGGCTGGCCAACATTCACATCTGGGTTTGGCAAGGGTTTAATTGATGAAACGCTACCAAACGTCTACGGAGTATGTACGCTACCTCATAAAGCCTTTCTGGACTCTTGTGATTTAGTTCTGGTTTTCGGGCCACACTTCAGCAACACCAACACCTACAATTCTTTTTTAAAGCCAGCAGACGATGCAGCTATCCTGTTTAGTCCGAACTCAATCCAGGTTAACAAAGATGTCTTCCGCGATCTCCCCGTCCGGTATTTCATTCAGCAGCTCATACAGCGACTCGATATGTCCAGGTTACCGACGCATAAGCATAACCTTGTCCACCCATCACTCAAGACACTCTCCGAAGAGTCTCCTACCGACCTAGTCACACAGACAGGGGGTTTCTGGAAACGACTCTCCCCTTTTTTGCGTACTGGAGACATTGTCCTTGGTGAAACTGGAACACCGGGCTATGGCGTTAATGAGTTTATATTACCCCCGCATGCCCGTCTGTTCAAGCCGGCCACCTGGCTATCTATTGGGTACATGCTTCCAGCCGCGCTAGGAGCAAGCCATGCGCAGCGGGATCTAGTCTCCTGCAGCGAGTACCACGGTCTATCTAACCCCCGTACAATCTTATTTATTGGCGATGGCAGCTTCCAAATGACAGTTCAAGAGCTCAGTACTATCATCCACCAAAGACTCAATGTCATTATCTTCTTGATCAATAATGATGGATACACCATCGAGCGGTGCATTCATGGCCGCAACCAGGCATATAACGATGTCGCTCCATGGCGATATCTCAAAGCACCAGAGCTTTTCGGCGCGGATCAGGAGGGAGAGTATAAGGCACTGACATGGAAGGTCCGGACCTGGGCAGATTTGGATTCTGTGTTGAACGATTCCCAGCTGGCCAACGGCAAGGGTTTGCGGATGGTAGAAGTTTTCATGAATAAACTCGATGCGCCGGATGTACTGTTGGGCTTGTTAAATCAGCAGATATTAAGGGAGAATATGCAGGGTAAGCTATAGTCATTTAATGTCAACATGATAATAGACAAACTATTGCATCTATTTTTTGGGTTGGTCTTATGACGTTTTGTCGGTGATAGGGCATTAAATTGGGTGACTCTCCTTATAAAACGCCGAAAATGCGCTAAGGCCCGTATACAGTCACCCTCCTGGTGTTTTGCTATCATAGCCTCATCGTGGAAGTGAGGCTGACTATGCGCATGTAGAAGAGCCAAATTGATATTAATGAATAGAATCTCGGTATCTAACATGACACCAAAGCGCAATGTGACTATTCCAAGACGCCCTAACTCATTTCGTCTGACAAGTGGCTGATCATTAACTCCCACAACCAACTATCACTAGGTCTTCCTTTGCCAAGGACGCTTAATATAGGTCCAAGCCCTCATTTGCTTCAGCAACAACGATCCGCCAATGGATAATGTGGTCTTGTAGCCTGACCCAAGCAATACGAGGTCGGGCACTTGGCAGTCTATGCACACGCCTGTTTATAACTTCGTGATCTACGCTTCACTCCATATCTGTCGCGACCAACCTTTTTCTCCTTTTGCTCCGTATTGTCTACCCTACCCTGCAATACATATAGCATAGCCTAGTCCTAATGGTGCCGCAGGCCTTTCTCACCCAGCTCCTGCTTCTTCTCACTATCTTCAGCGGCAACGCACTAGCCAGACGAGGCGGGGGAGGTGATTCTGACAGCGACAGCGGCAGCGGCGATGGCAGCAGTGGTGGAAGCGGCGGCGGTTCAGGTTCACCAAAATGTGAAAATACAAACAACCTTCTGAGCACGACATACCTTGTCCCCGGAAATGCCTGGAACTGGACATCCCAAGGCAGTAGAAAAACAGACGCCAGCCCAACAGAATACGACGGCTCCTACTTCCAGGGAGAAGGACAGCTTTCGTACAACATTACGGGTGGATTGCGATGTCCTGGCGCAAACGGGGAGCTTCGGCTCCTAGGATACGCCTGGGTTGGACCCCAACCGCCTTATCCTACCGGGCCCCTCAACCCGTTCATCGTTGGATTCAAGGCTTGGGAATCTGACGCGCCAGTCAGCGAGATCCACACCTCCTATAAACCTATCAAGTGGACAGAGGATAGTGTTTGTCCTACGGATCCGGATCTCTTTCAGGCTGTCACGACTAGAGGTTGGACGGACTTAGAGGCTCATACGTTCGGTGCCTCGGACGTGATGATCATGAATGTCTCCTCGGATTCAACTGCTTCAGCCACCGTGCGTTTCAATGCTACTACTGCTTCCGACCCCAAACCGGCATTCGGTGTGGGTGAGGGCGCGGTGCGTCTCCCTGGGCGTACTTGTGATTCGGACGGCTTACACATGGGCTGGCCCCCTACAACGATGTTGAATGGGACCGTGACGAACACTACCCTGGAGCTCAGGTTTGTTGGTTCGGGTAACACCTCATCCGACTATAAATACTATGAAGGTCCCCAGGATAATCTACATATCGAATTTGCCGTTACCTTTTCGGGGCAATTCGATAGTATCAATTCCACCAAGGCGTTGAACATTCAGTCGCGCAACCAGACTCTTGCATGGGTGCCGAATAACGGTGTCCGGGTTCTGCCGGGTCGTTGGTGGTACATGTTGATGTGGGTTGTTGGGATAGGTATGGCAAACTGTAACCAATGGTAGATACGAGGTACTGTTGGGTTTATTGTACTCATATATACCCTCTTTGACGATTCATTGGAAGTGTAGAAGCAACAGGTGGGTTAGTACCTGCTGGCCAGACATGAACATGAGCATGGTGGTCCGCAACTCCGCCAGAAAAACAACTCGGATATAGAGTCTGGGTCTCACATGCTGGAAATAGTGTGGTGAAAGCCCTCCGTAACTCCCTGTTTAACATGTTTCATCGTCGAATAATAAAAGGCCCGCCACCAACGTCAGGGGCCCTGGACGATGACATCATCTGAGATCCATGATAAGATAAGAAGGATCAAGCGCGCCCGAATCCATGGATCAGCCAGAGCCACGTTCAAACAAGCAAACAATATCCATATCCACATTCATATTCATAACCTTTTATTTTCCTGTGCCTTAAAAGACCACTCTTAGGCGGACGAAGAAAAGCTCAGACCAAGAAACACCTGCATCATGCCGAACAACACTTTCTCCTCCTCTCAAGACAGCGGCGTCACTGGCGCCGCCAAATTCGTGACCTCGACGCTTGGGAACACGGTCGGAGGCGTCTCTCGCACCGTTGGCGGGGTCACAGGCGCCGCTACTCGAGGAATCGGCGATACCATCACGGGTGCTACAGGAAGTGCCGGGAAACCGTTGGGCGATGGACTGGGAAGTATTGGAACGGGAGTCGAGGACGGAGCAAACAGGGTTGCGAGAGGGGTGGAGAATGCTGGACAGTGGAAAAGCTAAGTAATTTGACTATCAGGCAGCTGCGGTCAGAAAGGGTGTGAGATTGGTGGGTAGCTGGCCGACTTTTGGCTTACTTATTTCGCAACTTGATATCAGATTGACGTTGGATGTGAAGAGAGGTTTGAGATACCGGCCGGTTGATTTCTTGATTCTATCTGCCTTGTATGTTGTTTAGCATACATGACATGTCCTGTCGCTATCTTGAACTTTATACAATTGGCGATGTATAATTTATACCGTTCCTCCAGAGGTTTATATTGATTTCCTTGGGAATTCATTTCCAAGTAGGTACACACCCCAGATTCCAGTACCCTTATCATCAATATCGTAAATACATACATCATGCATATTTATATCAAACACACTGAACCCCCAAGCTCTGAACTGTAGTATCCGCGGCGAAGCACTGCTTCTCGCTATTCACGCTCACAGTTTGAACCAAACCAGACTCGCAATTCGTTCCGGAGTAGATATTCAAGACCAGAGATTTGGAATCGTCACAGGCGCCAGAAGATACATACGCCGTGAAAGACTTGATCGGGAAATTTTCCACACCAACGCAATGGGATGGCGCGAGATTGGCAGATGTGATGAGACCGTCACAATTCTCATAAAGATAGTGTGAGTAGGACACAAGCGGCGTAGCATTGTCATCATGGCGAGGGCTGGGAGGACGGTCAAGGACTGTCGACGATCTGTTAAGCTCAAGCACAGAAGGAATCATGAGGTTTGGGGATTACCTGGAAGAACTTCATTTTGACTATGCAAGTACACTGTTCTAACAGGATAGGTAGATTTGTTTTCGTCATGTTGAAGGTAAATGAGCAGCTTTATAGCTAGGACAATCTCGACCCATGTGGGGCATGTAGTATAGATTTTCTGGAGAATGGCGGAGTTAGCCGAAATGGAGCTAAGATTTAATCTCCCTGCACTGATGGTTCTCTTGTACGTAGTGCCCCTGAAATGCATCTCGTCCCTTTCCAGCTGTTTTAGATTCATAAATTTGAACTTTACGAGTGGACTCATATACTCCATGTGCATCTCTTACATTGGGTACAAAAGCTGAAGCAATTATGTTCCAACTGGTGTTGTATGGGTAGTAGTATGGGTATACCGACAATCGCCATTGACAAAGCTGCCTATCCTGACGTTACATTGTTGAGAACAAGCCAAGCCTGACAACTTGCATTTCCACAGGGTTAGACTGAAGATATACAGGGACCTTCCTCTTTTGGAAAATGCTTTAGCAATCCAAAAGTATTCCCGATGCTTTATAATCGTTAGTCATGGAAGCTGCCGGAACCGAATATGCCACATTAAGACAAGGGTTGCTGTCTGGACGCCTTTAGCGTTGTTTTCTGGCAAGTCTTACCCCGCATGGGCCCACCTTTCTCAGCTGATAGACAGTGAAATGAAAACATCTAACTTAAGCATGCTTCGGTGCGAGACACATCCGATATGAAAAAGGATGGAGCAGAGCAAGCATAACCATAATTAGTGCCTGGGGCGTAGTGCTGGAGTTCATGGCTATATATCTGATCTACGTATTCAGTAGCTCTTCTATAAGCCATGATATCATCACTAATAGCTGTTTAACCGTTCTTATTCGCATGAACCGCAGCGCTCTGCACCTCAAAAGGTGGCCAGAGTGCTTTATCTATCCAGGTGATCTGGTCCTTTGTAGATATATGTCTATTCAAAGTGAATCGATATACATGAAGTTCCTAACCTAGCATATCTTTGGCCACTATAATTGAACACCCCACACAGAAGAAGTTAAAGTGCTCCATCTAAGAGCTTACGCCAAGTCAATGGGATGTAGTGAAGTGCTTTTCTGCGTGTAAGCTTTGTGGGAGAACCAAGGCCCTCACATCTATAACATAAGTTCAGTCTAGTAAGAACCTTCAAGCTGTTAGCCTGCTACTTGTGAGCCCCTAATCCAGGTACCTGACTACTGTTTACCTCTTAGGAACGTGTTTCCGTCGTTCTTAGACCTCTTATCGCCAGACTTAGAGTAAGCTGGGAACCTCCTTGCTTATGTGGACATATCACTGTAAGCTTAGTAACCTACACTAAGCATTGTCGGCCACCGTCGGGAATATGGCCGCCAAGCTATACTATACCAGGTATTGCAGTAAGAATGGATATACATGTGATAGGATGCTGCGGGGTTTAGTGGATCATTGGACCTGTCCAGCTGTATCTTACTACATCTAATATTGTTCAACGATATGGTAAATAAATGCTCTCACAACCAAGAAATTGGCCTTGTTTCCCGATAGTCCCCGACATTCTATCGCATGTACATTTCCAACTAATCTGTTCGCCACACAGTTAAAGAGACTCTACGAGGTTGGAAGCCTAAGTTACGCAAAGAGTTGCTTACCAATTATAACCCCGTACTCACTTTGCTGATGTGGTACATGACGACATAAAAGCTTTAATAAGGCCCCGATATTAGTGACTTCTCTCATCGACTGGCATCTTGGTCTTTGCCCCTCACCACATCACCTCTTAGAACAACTCAAACACTTCTCCGCGTGAAGCAATGACATCATCCATTGACTCAAGCACCATTTTCCGTGTCGATGGTTTGGTGGCCGTCATTACTGGCGGGGGCAGTGGTCAGTATTGGTAATGAGAACCGTCACAGAGTGGCCATTGCTTAACCCATAGTCACGACATACAGGCATTGGCTTAACCATGGCACGAGCCCTCGCATTCAACGGAGCACGAAAAGTGTATATCCTAGGCCGGCGTCTGGAGGTGCTGCAGAAGGCAGCCGAGGAGCACCCCAGCCTGATCCCGCAGCAGTGCGACGTAACATCGAAAGAAGATCTGCAATCTGCCGTAGACCGCATCACGGCCGAGGTAGGTTATGTGAACCTCGTCGTCGCCAATTCCGGCAGCATCGGGCCTCTAGCACGCTACAACCCAGCCGCCTCTCTTTCAGAGCTGCGTCAGACCCTATTCACCGATTTCTCTATGGATGAGATGAACGACACCCTCAATCTCAATATCACGGCCGCCTTTTTCACTATGACGGCATTCCTTGAGCTTCTCGACGCCGGCAACAGGAACGCGCTGCAAGGCGGCTTTGGAAAGCCCATCACAGAGGGCAGCGGCGTCCCGTCGATCCAGAGCCAGGTTATCTTCACTAGCAGTATCTCAGCCTTCAGTCGGCATCATTCATCGTCGCCCCCGTATTTGGCCAGTAAGGCAGCCATCATGCAGGTGGCTAAACACGCTAGCACCCAGTTGGCTCGGTTTGGGATTCGGGTGAATGCTCTCGCGCCGGGAGGTATGTGTCCCTTGCCGGTATAACAATTATTGTTCAGTGCAGGGAGCTGATAAGGAATTATTTGTAGTCTATCCGTCCCAACTGGCTTCCGTCCTGACCCAAGACCGCAAGCCGGAAGAGGAGACTCTCGATGATCCGAGGTTCATCCCCGCCAGGAGGTTCGGCGGTGATGAGGAAATGGCGGGTGCAATTCTGTACCTTGCTAGTCGGGCGGGTAGTTTTACGAATGGCTCTGTTCATGTCACTGATGGTGGTCGGCTGTCAGTTGTGACTGGGTCTTACTAGGGTCAAATACTAGGAGAGCTGAATCAAGGGCAATATTCCGAACACGCACGTAGTTACGTAGTATGGATATCTCAACATCTTCTTCGTTCAAGAATTATGACTCGATGGCCTCTAAGCTTGTCCTAATTTACTTGGGATATCCAATTATCCATAGCCAGTACGTCTCGGGATAAAGAGAAGAGTATCATGACATCAAAGCTAATCCAACAATGTTGACTACAGCAAGTCATTCAAACGAAAAGTATTATTTACATATCCACGTCAAACACTACTTACTATATAAAATCGGCCAGTAAGAAGGGCCAATATGATCCTAATATCCTCACCTTCTTGAAGTACTGGAGATTCTTAGTTGACATAGCTAGTATCAACCCACTGTGTCCAATCCGAGCCCAAAATGGTTGAGATAGAAACCGGCTCGCTAAACTTTTCAGCGAAACTAGCACGCGTACCCTTTGCGCCAGCACCGGTGTTGCCATACTCAGCGAAGGTAACATTCTCAGTGTTAGCCTCGGTAGTGGACCATTCAGACCAGCCGGCAGGGTTGACCACATCGGTCATGGAAGTCTCCTGGAAGAGAACGCGGGCGTACTGGGACCAGGGGCGGCCTGTGATATAGACTGTCAATAAACATGAAGCGTGGAAGTACGGCTTCGATAGAAGTATAGAACATAGTAGAACATACCGAGGTAATAGGTACCCGAGGGGACATCATTGCCATCAGTGGCGGCGACGGAGGACTTGTGAATCACGTAGTAGGACGAGTCGGTTTCGGAGGAGCGGCCGTTGGCGGTGATGTAGCCGGAGCTGGGGCCCTTCAGCACACGGATGTCGCAATCGTGGAACCAGGCACGGGCGTGCTGGCCGAAAATGAAGTCACTGAATTGGCAAATGGGTGTGAGCTATTTTCTTGCGATCCTGACGGAAGAATATAGGAGAGCTTACACGGCACCCTCGATGAGGGTGTGGGCGTAGATTTGATTTCCACTCTGAGCGAGAAGTGTATCTATTTGATGGCGAGTCAGTATTGCAGAGCTCTTTGCTCCTCCATTTTTTCTGTTGCTTACCCTGGTACCCGGTGAACTGGCATCCGTAGTATCCCTGGCCATTGCCGTAGGCGCTCACGGCCAGGGCCTGGTGGCAGACTTGACCGCATGAGTTGATAATGTTGAGGTTGTAGATGGACGAGTTGGGGGAGTGGTTGCGAACAGTTGCTATATGTTCTGTAAGTACAGTGAACCAGAACATAGGCTAGAGTGCATGATGGAGTTCTGACCGGTTTCGTCATCGTTAGCGACGTCAGCTAGCTTGATGTTATGAGTGATGTTGACAAGGTTGCCCGTGTAGGTGGTGTCGCTGTAAATACACTATTAGTTGGCATAGTCATTTGCTGCTCAGTACAGAATCATTGCATACTCCTCCGTCTGACCGTAGATAATCAGCTTCCCAGTCAACGATGGGATGTACACCTGTTCGTCGTAGGTACCCTCCTCAATGAAGATGGTCTGCGTCGCGGTCTCGGTGGTGCTCAGGGCATTCACGGCGGCACCAAGCTATTCATAACAGTCCGTCAGAGCATATACAAAGGTATTCAATCTGCATTTTCCACATGCTTACCGTGGCATAATCACCCCCAGACTTGGCTACAACGATCGCACCGGCAGGAGCTGTCATACGGCTCGCGGCCAGGGCCGACGCGGCAAAGAGAGAGGACACCAAAAGTGATTTCACCATGCTTGCTACGAGGAAAAAAGATCGACGAATCTAAGTTTGCTATTGAGGGAGGAACTAGAGGGCGCGAGGGTACCTTATTTTTATAGGGAAGCATGTCTTACGCGTGTTCCATCATGCCCTATTGATTGAGATCGATCAGGACCTCCTAGTGGAGACACCGGTGGGGGTTCCTCAGAACCTAGATAACTATATGTGAAATGGCTAAGGGCGTTAAGTAATTTGTCCGGCTGTTAAAGAAGCTTCTTTAGAGCTAGTGGGCCCGGCTCCTCCAATTTTTATTTCTCGGCCACTTCTTCTTAATTAGAGCGAATATCAACCCAATTAATCCAAAAGAGAGCAGGCCCAGCCCCTCCTAGTCATGATTTGTATTGCAATTTTGGCAAATATTAGGAGATATTACCTTAGCTTGGCAAAGTATTGAAGGAAGCGTTAGATTGTCTGAATCTCAACTCCCGAAAGCTCCGAGACAGGGGAGAACTCGATGTTTGAGCCTTTGTGGGGACAGCTTTATTCCTTCTCGCCGACCGAACTCCGTCCTTAAATTGCTACCGGCTTTTCTTCCCTTCTAGCACACCCCAAGAAATTGGATTGGTGGACTTTTCAACATCAAGCATGCACAAATTCGCCGCATGAGATCCACCCTGACAAACCAAGCTTCATCGTTGAACTTTAACAAAATTTTAACGCATGCTGTAAAGATGGGCATCGGGTTCTCAATGCAATAGAAAATGCGCAGGTATCTTGCATTCTGCGTGGGACAGTCCACAGGGCGTATGCACATTTCGCGACTTTCCAGTTTTACCCCTATCGCCAAGAGACTCATTCCCTTCGAGCTTGTCTCGTAAGAATCCTTTCGGGCTAGGCGGTTAAAATAGGATGAACAAGTGGAAACCCCGTGGGTCATGCGATTTGCAGGAGGAAGAAGAGGAGTCTATCTTTGTATTCAACCCTCGAGAGCTGGTATGTTTGAAGACTAAGTACGATCTTACAGAAGAGACAGTCGGCACATACCGAGAGAGAGAGAGAGAGAGAGAGAGAGAGAGAGAATGACTACCTCCACATAACATTCTGTGTTGCCTCCGAAATAGATTGGTTGGCAAAAGCTAGATAATCATGGGCTTGTTGGAAGCCCCATCTGCGAATATAATAGGAAAAATGAGGCCTGCTGCAGAAGTTGAATTCTGCAACCTCCTGCTAGTCCAAAGGCCCAGAATAGGACAAATTAATCCAATACGTCCACCCTTATAACGTATCCTACCCACGCATCGAATAGTGGTGAGGGATTGAAACAACCAAATGGAGAGATAAACTAACACAGAGCTCAAAGTTCACGTACACATACCTAGAGATCAATGTTGTTCAACACCGATTTTCCGACCGAGAATTCCTAGAATCACCGGGCAGCCCCGAGGACTTGCAGGAAGTGAAATCTCGTTGCTAGTTTCGTTGTATTTGACTGAGTTCACATCTCTTGTAAAAGAGGTACCAGAAGCTTGGTCAGGACCAAATTGGAAACCGAAAATCCGAAGTCCACCGTTGGATTCCGATTTAGCCTGGCTCACCATGTTCCTTACTTGAGTCTTGAGGGATTCAGCGAAACGGATCTTCAGAGACACTTCGTAACCGACAAGAATCTTGGAGACGCGGACTAGACCAAGTGCAGCGTCATTTTCCCCCTCAAGAAGATTAGGAAACGTCCTCCGTACACCACTATCATCCCTAAATAGAGTTATGTTTGGGTAAGAATGAATAGACAGCACAGAATAGCTCACCATAAGCCAGGTGTGATGTTGAAAACCTGCGCAGGCCCAGACATATACAACGTAATCTTTGTCTGCTGTTTCCATTCGCTCCCGTCAAAGTTAAGGTGTGTTTCAGCAGTGCTAGTGCTGCTTGACTTGCTGAAAAAGAAAAAGAACTTATTTGCCTCCCTAGAGATGCTTTGAGAATGGCCAAGCTCTTTCCAATCATCGTATCTGGACGAGGTGAGGTCCAGCGTGACAATTGTATCATCTCCAGCAGTCCCCTTGATCCAAGAGTCGCAGGATGATTCATATCCGTCAATGGTGTAAAGGGGCTGATAAACAAGATCCCGCCCATCTATATCTTCCACCCTGCGATCTGCATCGAGGGCCGCCTCGTCAATGGCGTAGTCGCGAATGAAGCATGGCATGTTATACCTGGAAAGGGGTTAGTCTGCGGAATACCAGAGATGCGTGTGGCCCTACCCTGGGTTACTGTACTTCGTATCCGCTGCCAACTTTTCCAGCTTCTCCCTTTTTTCTCGGAGCGTTCCTGCCATCGCCCCGTAATACTTGCTCTGGAGTAGATCCACTTGGCCTGAAGTCAGGGTGACCTGCTCCTCTAGCTCCAGGTACGAATCAGCATTGTCAATAGCCCAGTCGTGAAAAGCCCTATGATTAGCCTGAGCGTCGGGATCATTCTTCCATGCTGCTAGAGCAGCAGCCTTTGCGATATTCCTCTGTTCCTCGGCTTCAATCTGCTCTTTAATGGCTTGTTTGATCTCGGCCTTCTGTTCCTGGGTGATAGTCTTGACTGTCACAGCCTTGAGATAACTGCTATTCTTAGTATGTCGCTCTTAAACTGGGATACCCATCATTGCATACTTATCGAGGGACTCAAAGTAACTTAGGTCCGTGCGAACCGTAAACAGAGGCGAATCAGCCCTCTGTAAAGAGTCGGCAACGGAGAAGACATTTGAGTTGGTCACTGCATCCGGAATGGGCCGTCCCCCACGGAGCCCATGCTCTGTGGGAGGGCACACATAAACATAGTCCAAGCCCTCTTTAGGGGTGTTGGGGCCGAGCAACAACCTTTTGACGAATTGGCCATAGGCTCGCCAAATAAGAGTGTCTCCAACTGGAATCTGAGATGTCCCATCCATGATGTCGGTGATTCTTATCGTTCAAGGACAACTACTATATAGGAAAGGGAGATAGAAAAGGAGAAATATGATTTGCCAAAAGTAAAAGCTGAGGGTACTTAGGTCAAGCATATCGTCTATTCAAGAGAGACACGAGATATAAATAAACAGCGAGAGATACTGAGATCAGATTCTCAAACCCAAACGTTAGCCAAGGTATGTCTATTGACTGCGTATGATGGCCGATTAGAAGACTAGGCTCGTCTGTATCCATTATTTTCATGGTCTAGAAAGGTCCACTAGAGCTGCAGTTCATAGAGAGGTTCCTCAAAAATCCAGTATCAAGACAAGATATCAGAAGACACCCTCATCGTACATGTTAAATGGATGTTGCTGCCAGCATGGTGTATACTGAACCATCCAGAATACGAATAAGATGTATCACGTACGAGAGAACAACTGGCTCGGGGATTGCCAAGGCGAGAATATGAAAGCGAGGTCCCCGATGGAGGGTGAGTTTGTCCAGAATCGTGACGTACCCTAGTGAGCTTAATCCAGTCATCAGTAACATGACTTGCATTCCTATACATTCCACATACCCTTGTGTGGCTAGCCTATGGCTACATCGCATTATGCGAAAAGACAGGTCAGCTTATATGTCGCCCTCTCGTCGTTGAACAATTTCTGTGGTACGTGACAAATCTGACATCAAGTGAATGTCATACATTTGCACAATGTAGTTCATTTTAGCGTTTGAATCAAGCCATCACAATAACAATATGTATAAGTGCATTATGGTAGCAAATCAAGCAATGTATGAAATTTAACTTCGCCGGAATATGATTCTTGACGAAATAACATATCTTCATATTTTTCAAGGCAACGAGGCCAAGGATTAAAGATAGACTTGCGAGGATAGTTTACGTATATCACCTACAACAAACTTATTGGCAGATAGCCAGAAAGCAAGAGTAAAGCCCATACATTGTCTCGCTTTTGTGCTTGTTATTAGATCTAAGGCTAGAAACGAGGATCATGTAAGTCTTCGGCATCTCAACTCAGCACAATACTCTCTGGACTACAGCTTCGTTAATCATAGTCCAGGTCCACCACGTAGGATAATCTGAAAAGCACTTTTCAGCCCTCCATATTGTTCTACCAATCAACACCAAGTCTGCTCAAGAACTTCTGTTTCCATGTTCTGGCTCGGATTTCCAGTCCCCATATGTTGCTTCCTGTCACAATCCTAGTGATCTTCGTGTGATAATTTCTGGTAACATGAACTTCAAACAAACTCGTACTGCTGTGCTTATCATTAAAATTTATCGAGCTCTTGCTAAGCCAAAATAGGTGGAATGCCATGCTTACCATAACCCCACGATCTCGGAGAAATCCCCGAGATCGTCAGTTGAATACTTAACCCCGCATGTACCAGAATTCAGCCTGAATACATCTTTAGATCATAATGCATCTTAGTAAAGTCTAGAACCAAGATATATCATGCGCTGGTGCAACTTTCTCCACCAATCTCCAAGCAACTTCGAGCCGGAGTCCAAATAATGCACGTTTACTGCTTGAAGCAAAGCCAGCAGGAGCTCAATAATACCAGTGTAATTTATCCCTCATTATTCATTTAACCGCCTGTACCATGAGGGCTAGGGAAATGCTTATAGTAGTGGTTTCAGTTGAATTTGGGCTGTGAAAGACAAACCACAATCCTCTTCTGCCTGGTGTCTTGATACGGGCCGGGCTTAGTAGTTAATTCCTAGGAGAGCTGGATGAGAATCCTTCGCCATTAAATATCTATGTGCCGTCACTTTACGCGTTAACCGTTCTTACTCTTGCCATAGAAACAGAGATGCGATTACCATTACGCCTCCTACATTTCTGTCCACTGCTGTTGCTCATCAGTCTTGTAGTGATTTGTGGATCTGCCGATGCATTCACAACGAGAGCATTAAATGCAGTTAATTCTAATCATGACAAGAGATCAGGGGCCACTCAAACTAGGGTATGGAGACTGGACTAATAAATCACATGAGGAAATTCCGGTACGGCATTTAATAACTATTGGCAGGTCACCTGGGATCAACACTCTCTCATGATCAACGATGAACGTATCATGATCTTCTCGGGCGAATTTCACCCTTTCCGCCTTCCCGTTCCTGGGTTGTGGCTAGATGTCTTCCAGAAGATCAAAAGCATGGGTTTCAACGGTGTCTCCTTCTACACCGACTGGGGTCTTTTGGAAGGCAACCCAGGAAATGTTATGATCGGCGACAACGGTATTCACAATAGCACTGATATCTGGAATCTTGATGAATTTTTCGCTGCTGCTTCTGAGGCCGGAATCTATCTCATCGCACGACCCGGTCCATATATCAATGCCGAAACCTCTGCTGGGGGCATCCCCGGATGGGTCTTACGTATTAAAGGAGCCATTCGATCAATGAGTCCCGACTATGTGGCTTCCATCAAGAACTACATGTCGAAAGTTGGAAAGGTCATTGCCGATGCACAGATCACGCGAGGGGGGCCGGTTATCATGGTCCAGCCAGAGAATGAGTATACTACTTGGCCAGGGCTGACGGAGGAGGAATTCCCATCACAGATGAATCGTGAAGTTATGGCGTTGATGGCGGAAGAGTTGCGTGCTGCGGGTGTGGAAGTGCCCATGGCAATGAACGACAACGAAGTGGAAGGATACTTCGCACCTGGAACCGGACTGGGTGAGGTAGATATTTATGGAATTGATGCTTACCCCATGCGGTATGACTGTATGTGCATGCTCCTGTTGGGTTGACTGCTTGAGACAAGCAAGGAGCTAACTTATATTGAGGTGCACATCCGGATGTTTGGCCAACGTACAGATTTCCTTATGATTGGAATATCTTGCATGAAGAGCAGAGTCCCACGACGCCGTTTACCATTATGGAGTTTCAAGGAGGGTCAGGCGGGGGATGGTAAGTCCTATGGCGTACATATTTTTATTTACTTCTAGAGCAAATCACTCTCACTATATTCACCGATCTAACCGTAACCAGGGGAGGAGTCACTGAGGAAGGATGTGCAATGCTGGTCAATCACGAAGCCTCTCGAGTGGTGTACAAGAACAACTACAGCTTTGGAGTTAAGATCTTCAACATCTACATGGTCAGATTGCGCAAATTTGCATCTCTAACGAAATCTTACTAATTTTCCCCAGACTTACGGTGGTACAAACTGGGGAAATCTGGGATACCATGGGGGTTATACCTCCTATGACTACGGTGCCTCCATCGCTGAGGACCGAACCCTCACGCGTGAAAAGTACAGCGAACAGAAACTGCAAGCCAACTTCTTTAAAGTATCACCGGCCTATCTAACGGCAACCCCAGGGATTGGCAAGAACGGCTCGTACACAGACAACCCAGGAATCGCTGTCACTCCCCTGGTTGGAAATGGCACCAAAACAAATTTCTACGTTGTTAGACATGCTGATTTTACATTCACGGGCAGTGCAAGATACAGACTAACTGCGTCGACCAGTATCGGCAATTTCACCATTCCACAGCTGCATAATACAACATTGTCATTGAACGGACGTGATTCCAAGTTACACGTCACAGATTATGATGTTGGAGGCATTAACATGATCTATTCCACGGCGGAGGTATTGACATGGGCACATAGCCTTGGCCCGACCCGCGTATTGGTTCTATATGGTGGAGAAGATGAAGTGCATGAAATTGCACTCTCGCAGGCATTATCCAAACCAGTCATTCTAGGCGGTCCAGTCTCTGGTATTGTAATCAGACAACAACATGGTGCATGGGTTATTCAATGGAGAGTAACAGCTACTCCTAGGGTGATCCAGGTTGGAGATCTTGAGGTTCATCTTCTATGGCGTAATGATGCGTACAATTACTGGATACTGGAAGCACCAGCGTGGGGCCTATACACAACTACAGTTCACCATCAAAAGATCTCATCATTGTGAAAGCAGGTTACCTTGTTCGGACTGCAACAATTCAGAACAACCTCCTAGTTTTGAGTGGAGACGTCAATGCAACAACCACCATTGAGGTCATATCCACGCCACAAGAAGTAAATGGTGTGGTGTTTAATGATCAATTTCTCAACACTACGCTTTCATCCAGAGGTAAGCTTCATGGACTAATCCAGTACAATCCGCCCACAATTACCCTTCCCACTCTCCATGATCTTGAATGGAGGTATCTCGATACCCTTCCGGAGATTGATCCCTCGTACGATGACGAGGCCTGGAAGGTTCTCAATCAATCCTGGACCAACAACCCTCGGAACCTCACTACTCCAACCTCCCTTTATGCGCTTGACTACGGCTACCACACTGGGTCTTTCCTTTACCGAGGGCATTTTATTGCTAACGGGCAGGAGAGCTTCCTTTTTCTAAATATCTCCGGCGGGTCGGGCTTCGGGTATTCCATCTGGTTGAACGATAACCATCTCGATTCTTGGGCAGGAAGCAGTGATACTTCGTTCTATGCGCAGAACATTTCACTTGTTCCCACTGCGAACCTTGCGGCTCTCTCTCCGGGAAAGCCCTACACCATCAGCATCTTAATTGACCACATGGGGTACGACGAGGAGGCCCCAGGCACAGACGCAATAAAGTTCCCGCGCGGCATCTTGGACTACTCCCTTTCTGGTCATGAGCATCAGTCTGACCTACACTGGAAGATGACGGGAAACCTTGGCGGCGAGCAGTATCGCGATCTCATCCGTGGCCCTCTCAACGAGGGCGCCATGTTTGCTGAACGACAGGGCTACCATCTACCCTATCCTCCGAGCAATACATGGGAAATGCGAAGCCCGTTTACGAAAGGGATCGAGAAGCCAGGGGTTGGATTCTTCACCACGTCCTTTCCCCTGGACCTACCGACAGGATATGACATTCCGCTACGGTTTGTATTTGCCTTCAATGGCTCGACAGACGACGTACATACGCGTAATTATCGTTGTCAACTCTATGTGAACGGCTTTCAGTTTGGGAAATTTGGTACGTCGCAGAATATCTCCTACTCCTTTCTGACTTGTCCTACGTTATACGTCTACCTATATTGTACTTGCTAATTGCAATCAGTCAACAACCTTGGCCCGCAAACGGATTTCCCTGTGCCCGAGGGAATCCTCAACTACAATGGGATCAACTATATAGCAGTGACGCTGTGGGGCCTGGACGGTGGAGCGATGCTTGGGCCAAATGGCTTGCAACTTGTCGCGTCGCGGCCTATTTGGTCAGGGTATCGGAAACCAGTTGCGGTGGAGTGGCCAGGATATGTGAAGAGAAGGGGGGCATACTGAATGGGGACGATCGGCATGTTGCTTTGTCCAGGGTGTCATGGGGCTGAAGATTTTTTCTGTCAAAGCCTTCTCGGCTCATGTACGGAGTAACCCTTATGAATATACATGAGAAGGCCCTTATGTGGGTCCTTGCTGGGGGTAACTTTGACCCCAATATTCGGCACAGTAGAGGCCAAGTTGTTCTCCGGAATCTGGGCCCACATGTTGAGTAGTTAGCCAAGCTCCAATTTTGAAACCCACAAAGCGACTTCTTCGGTTTAGAACTATATTGAAATTTTTGAATGATCCACAGCTGTTGGGGAAGGAGTAGAATCTAGCCTTTTCTTTTTCTTTGCTTTCCCCTTCTAAAAGAGGTTTGCGGTAAACACCAATCACTCTCACTGATATCAATGCATTATGATAGGTAGCAACAGGTTTCTCGTTACAACCTCAGAGTGGATAGAAGTTTCAGTCTCCAATATTGCCGATAAATCGATTCCCGTTACGATATTTAAGTTGTACCCCTGAACCGAGTTGAAATGTGGTTGATTCTAGGGCAATCTGACCCTTAATACCAACAAGATAGGCGATATCCTGTTGTTTAATCCATTGCGCTTAAGTCCAAGATATATGGTGAAGGGTGAAGAAATTGAAAATAAAAATAAGCTTTGCAAAACCCTTGTCAAGGAATGCAAATCAGGAGTTCACAATTCTTAAGATCAGCGATACAATTCTATAAGCAATCCCTATAGTAAAATCATAATGTGAGACCCATTAACACATCGCAAAGGGTTCTTTTCTAATTCAAGGTATAGTTAGTAACTTTCGACTCTAAATTTTGATTTAATTTGGTTATATTACAGAGGTCGACATTGCGTTCAAAGGGCTTCCGTTCGTCGGGCAATCGGTAAGGATGTGTGTGACCTCAGGTAGTACAACTATCAAGACATACCTCCTCTAGGTAAGGTAATGGAGATTGCAAGGAGGTTCGCGCTCTTAAACGTTTCTTAAACTACCCCCTGAACAACTACAGTACCCTACAACCGATGTACAAAAGCGTAGTGTACTACTCCCGAAACAGTCGCCCAGCGCCCCAGGCCGTTTGAACAAAGGAAGCAAGGACCTCTCTTACGGCTGAAAATTTATACTGAATGGCTCAAAGGGCTAAAAATAGCTCGCTAAATTATCAAAAAGCTGCTCAAACACAACCAGAGACTCGAAGTACGTACAAATCCTTTATTTTATATAAACCCCTACCTGAAGCCCAGGAGAGGTCTTTCCAAAAGCATACTATCTCTGAATTTTCCTTTCTATCCGCTTTCTGTCGTTTCCCCATATATCCCATATATATATATATATATTCTGTTTTCGTACCGGTGCTATCAGATCTGCCAGCAAAAATGTATCGCGCTTGGGTTATCATCACTTTAATCCTCTCCGTTTTGGCTGTAACTCAGCCCACAGGCGAGAGCTCCACACCAGGCGGGGGAGGCTTCAGAAGTGGCCTACACCGTGTTGGTTCCAAAATAGGGGGATCTCTTAAACACCCTAAAAGGGAGCTTTACGTGTGTTCCAAGGTTGAGACAACTATTCTAAAGCAATGGGATCGCAGTAGATGGCACCTTGTGGCGCAGTGTCCACCCCGAGATGTCGGCAAACTCACCAAACCAAGACCCCAGCAAGACGGCCAACCTCCTCAGGAGAACCCACCCCGACGTGTTAGTAACGCCGATCAAAACCCGGGTATTGGTGTTTCAAGGCTTCCCCTGGACAAATGCCTCGGTTGGGATGAGCAAAATGGACAATTTACTTGGACAGCTGAGTACGTATAAGATGTCATGCTATCTAGTCATTTCTCGTGTTATGATGGACAACTAATGGACCTAGTGGGAATGGTATTGAGAAAGGCCATTGCTCAGAATGCAAGGTAGAAGGGGTGCAATCTGTAGCGGAAGGCGAGGCAGGGAAAGGGAAGAGGGCAGACAAGGGGAAGACAGCAGAAAGAGGGATGTCATTCACACTCACATGTAAATGTGACAGGAAGGCAGGAGAGAGAGGTAAAGCTGATGTGAGATTCGAGTTGGGTGAGTATTCTCCATACCATGGTTGAGACTGCTTTCTAACTGAAAGGCTATAGTCCCAAAGGTGAAAGTCGCGAGCAATGGCGCGATCAGTTGTCATGGATACAAGGACAACCTCCATCCCAACATTGATTAAACCTGTGGTATTTTCCCGTGCATGTTTCTTTGTATGTTTGATTGGCGTTGGTCTTGAATGCTGTTGATGGATCTCTGTCTCGTTCTGTATGCGGTTTCTGGCTTCATGTGTAGGGAACATACAGGTTCGAAGCTTATATTGAAGCTTTTCAACTGTCTTAACCTGTACGTTCAATCTCGTGGACTTCTTTCCCTATGTAAGTGTTGATTTGATAACGTGCAGTAGCCGTCAAATATAGTCAGGCACGGCATCTTCGTACTCCTCTCTTTCCATTAGAGTTTTACGGTCTTGAGGTAAACATAATGCACTGTCTTATACCCTTGTCACGGTCATATGGCATAATATACAAAACGCTGAACCAGGGATAGAGGTCCTCAAAATTCAATGATGGTACAGCAGAACTTTGTTAGGCAATTCTTGAAATGAATGGTAGCGCTTGAACAGCCGGACGCCAGGTACTAGCTGTCTTGACTCATAGTAAGCAATGGAAACAATTACTCTTACACAAACAAATAGATGCTACAAGCCTAGAGCTACATCGCCCCATCCAAAGTGTAGATGTCCACGTTTCAGTCAAGAAAGGGGGAATCCATCCCAGCGGACTCTTAAATTATGAAGAATAGAAAATAAAAGGTAGTAGGTTAGAAATGAAAAAAAGGAGATTAAGCCTAATAAATTATAAGAAAGAATAGATGAGCATCGACATATAATAGTAGCGATCTATTAACAAGTACAAATTCGCTAACTAGTACATGGCTTAATATAACTAAGTACGTAGGAAGCCTACCTTCCCAACCCTATGATGTACATAAATGATGTAATAGTGTTGAATAGAGCAGAAGATTTAAAATAAGCACAGCAGGTAATAAGTGCGATATCTGCAACCATCTAACTAACTTGAGTAGTAGCCTGGTACAATCAAGATCAGAGTGGAGCTCTATTGAGACTGATATTAGCTTATCTATGTACCAAGCTATGCAGGCGTGTTCAAAATTCAGGTACGCAATACACGTTGATCAGTCGCGCATGAGATATTTAAGGGAGGCGCAGTAGAAAAATCAAAGTCCAGCATTAACCCCATTGGGTATACTACTGGCTCGCCTGAACAGACCTCTGGTAGGTTGGCGGCTGTGCATATCTTGGTATTTCCCGACAGGTGTAGTGATCTGCACTGGGGGCAAGTGGCTCTGCCTCGTATCTAAGTCTTGGCTGATGCTATTTGTAAAGGATCGAATGTGTGATGCTCACCAAACCAAAGATCGATCTTATTTAAGAGGTGTAGGTGGTCATTAAAAAATACCTTGCAATAATAAATTGCTTATGGTAACCCTACCTGCTTGAGAAAATTAACCCGTTGAATAGTAACCATAATTTTCTCTGCCACACACAAGATGCACACACCGCGTACTTCAATTTACCTGCGATTCGCAGCGGCTATCAGCTCCCTCGCTGCGTTGATAGCTTTCGGGTATTCCCAATCAATGTTTGAAGGCGATATGGTGATCGTGACAGACTTGACCCATGCGTTGGTCAGTCCAGTCACCGGAGCGGTCAGTATCTGAAGACTCATTCACGCAGACAGGTTGCTGATGTT
This sequence comes from Aspergillus nomiae NRRL 13137, assembly GCF_001204775.2. Taxonomy (NCBI): domain Eukaryota; kingdom Fungi; phylum Ascomycota; class Eurotiomycetes; order Eurotiales; family Aspergillaceae; genus Aspergillus; species Aspergillus nomiae. The sequence continues at coordinate 67,760 of NW_015378091.1, forward strand.
ATACTACAGACCGAGTACACCTTCGTTTGGTCGCTGATAATAGCATCTATTGAATTATCTCTTCCCGTCCCGATCCACCCAGCCATCTATCTTACTTTTGATCTTTTCGCTTGGGCCGCGCTGGTTAGCACTCTGATAATATACCTGGTGTTCATGGAGCCATATTTTACTGGAGGCGGATATAGCTGTGGTGTCAACGGTGGACCTGATTGTGATGGAAAGCTTGTGGCCAATGTCGAGCATTTCGGCACGGCCATGGCTTTTATTGCGCTGTAGGTTAACTTTGCCTGCTCCAGTTTCTCTCGCTAATTAATGGTTAGTGTCATCCATTTTGGGTTTTTCGTGTGGGCGTGTCGTGCAACTCATAAGATGCGGAAAAGCGACTCGAAGGATCAGGATATTGACCTCAGCCGTACTGTATGAGGTTATATGAATGGGCACGTTCACTGGATTATGGCGGTATGAGTCTGGTATGATACTGATGGCTCGGTCTCGCTTTCGAGGAGCCGAGATGCTTGAACCAATGCTGCAACGTCGTGATGATTTCTCCTATTTATATACGACGTTGGCCTTTTTATAATGTCTAATAGCTAATTATATGTAATCAAACCCTGTGCATTGTTTTCTTCAGCTTTGGACTACACTTTTAAAGGTTTTATGAAACTCTAATTTAGCTATTCACCCTGACTCCCTTGCTACACGTACAGACCAGCCAGCTATCCAAGAAGCTCTCGGGTCTGTTACTGACGTCTGCACCAGGCAGCCCCGTTTTAATGGTGCAACCGAGTGGACCTGGAGGTATGTGCTTACTCTGCAGATATTAGCTAAACATTCTCTGACCCCGGGAGAGTCCGAACCTATGAACGTCGCGACCCAACGCTAGCTTCATCGGCGTCGCAATTTAGCAACTTAGTCGAAGGCATCAACTTTCCGCAACCCTTGAATCGATGAATAGAGTATTGATATCAACACTGCCTAATAAGATCTAGCGCCATCTCGTTCCTAATCGATTGTTTCTCCCATAATATTTTGTTAGATTCAAGTATCTCAATGAGATTCAAGTATATCCCCCCAAGATAAGCCCCTTCTCATTCCCCAAAAATATAACCCAGACATCACCTCTCATTTCTGATAAAACCATAAACATCATGTCCCAAAGCAAGAGCATATCGCTCCATCCCGCTCTCCCCACCGACGCCACCACCCTCGACGAAATCCACAGCAAAGCCTTCCCCAATGACATTCTCCTTGAGGTCATGTACGGCCCTCGCGAAGAAAACGCCGTAGGCTTGGCTCAGGACTTGGAGAAAACCATCCGCGAAAACCCCTACGCTCAATTTCTGAAGGCCGTTGATGATGAGTCGGGCCGGATTGTGGGATGGTCGTGGTGGGTTATCTACCGCGATGCAGAGGCCCATATAAAAGCAGAACAGGAAGCAGTGAAGAAGCGCGCCACACCACCGCCGAGGTCGATTTGTCCGCAGGCATGTTTGGAGTATCGTCAGATGGTGGTGCAGAAGAGGGAAAAGTGGATTGGGGGTAAACCAGTGGCTAGTGAGTATTTTCTTGCTTTCTTCTTTCCATCTTTCTTTGGTTTAGTTGTTGTCTTGTGGAGGTGAGTGAATACATCTGACAGATATAAACATAGTCCTGCAGGTCTTGGTCGTTCATCCGGAGTATCAGGGTCGCGGAATCGGAACCAAGTTACTAATGACTGGGGTGGAAGAGGCGAAACGGCTCCGGCTACCCGCATGGTTGGAGGCTTCGCAGGCTGGGTATACGCTCTACAAGAGATGTGGGTTCCGTGATGTCGGCGAGAATCTAGACCTTAACTTGGCCAAGTATGGTGCGACGGGGCAGAAGCACGGGTATTGTATGCTGATGGATGCTGTTGATATCAAGTAATGCTGGTTTGACCTCTACTTGTTTGGTTTGTATATCACATAGCTTGGAGTATAAGTTAGCCTCACCACTTGAGATCTAATATCATATTGGATGGCGTATTTAGACGCTCGTGAGCGTATTATAAGATATCATATAGTAACATTCACGAGAATACAGCTTTGGTAGAAGTATCATAATCTCCATCAGAGTAGGAAGGCCTTGGTGTTCGGAGGCTACAGCCTCCGAGCCCTACGCTGAAGATCGCCCTGAAACAACCTGAATGAACCTCGTATTCGGCAAACAGAGGGGTCAACCCCACTACCAGCTCCCTCTAGAACTCGATTCTGGTTCAAGCACGGGGTCTCAAGACCATAAAGATTGAAAAAAAGCAACTACTGCCAACGCTTACTTCTACGTATCCTGTGAAGACCATGGATTCTGCTGCCGAAATTCTGGCCTGTGAGCAAGAAGCCTGGAAGGCTCTCTGTGCTTCGGGCCCCGCCCTCCTTCCCATGCTTGCCGATGATGTTATAATGCTCTTCCCTGGAGGCATGCTGCTTACAAACGAATCGAACCCGACTCTGAAATCAACTTTGGCTAGCGAGATGTTTACGCCCTGGAAGAAATACATCATTGAAGATAGCCACGTTCGACTTCTTGATTGCCACGGTGCCAGTGGGGTCATTTGTTATAAGGTCACGGCAGAGAAGGAGCTTGAACAGAAGGAACGCAGTGAAGCAAGAGAAACTGTTGTTTTTAACGCACTGTGTTCCAGTACCTGGCGGAAAACAGAAGAGGGGGCGTGGAAAATGGTATCCCATCAGCAGACACCTTGTTAAGTTCTTCTATGCATGTCGGTGTTGTTCTTTTATCAACTATATCTAGCGCGGTGGTCGACTGGATGAATTGCCTTAGTACGAAGGGTCAAACAGGGCATTAGGAACTCGATGAGTGTTGGATATCTACGGCTTCATCATAGGATAATTTCCATGTGTCTATATAAGTCAATCACAGGTTCTTTGGTACGAAGTAATGTACAGACTACCTCTGCGAAGAGTTTTCCTTTGCACTTCATAAAAAACACTCTTTTTAGGAATTTGTCGTAAAAAACATCTGAAGTTTCTATAAGAACCATTATCGAGAACCGTTCGTTGTTATATCTGTTAAAGTGCCCTTGTCATATCTACATAAATTAGCCTGTCTACTGCGGCAAATAGAAAAATAGCTGTAAAGCGACCAAGGAATGAAGAACAGCTATCACAACGCCCAATGGATGGCAGTAATTCAGCTGTTGGGCATCCATTCGACGGTGGGAATCGGGGATGACAGGCCCGCGTCCTACATATTTGCGACGCTTATATCCCTACGTTACTGGATTTTGTTCTCTTGAAATGTATAAAGCTGACAAACTCACTCTACGGCTACGACAAACAACCAGGGGCTGGATATAATACCTGGCTTGGTATTATAAGGACTCAAGTATGATTACTATCTCATCTTATCTGCGTTGCGTGAAGGCAGACATCATTGGAACTTCCCTCAGTATCTGCACGTCTCAATAATGAACAATGAATCCGGTACTTGCTGGAGATATTATTGCCTGCCTTGAGAGGCAGTGACGGGAGTGGCTGGGTCGATGGTATTTCTGCAGGAACTGGAATATAAAGGGATTGGACAATAAAGTATGAGACTTGAGAGTAATGTATACCAATATCATATGGCCCTATAGAGGGACACTGAGTGACTCCTATACAAAGCCTATAGTGACTTTAACACACTTTCATAACCAATGGACAGCCCAGTGCTTTACAGTCGATCAGCAATTCCATGTCGGTGTACCCAGCTTCGGGCTCGTTTCCCGTAGATATACCTAGCGTAAATACATGTTAATATATGTCATCAACCAATTATTCACGCAAGGCGGCACTCACATAGGGATAGTGAACAATGCAGCAGCCATTGTGATTCCACCAATAGTGAAGAAGCAGTTGCGGACACCCTGGTTATCAATCCACCCATTGAGGTAGAACGACAGCCCAAATGCGAAGAGATTTTTGAAAAAGTTCATTGTCGCAAAGGCCTCACCGGCCTTCTCGCGGTGACAGTCCACAATATAGGTGACGACGCCAGTGGTGCCCAGCTGGACACCAAAATTAATCATGCCCAAGCACACAACCACCGGTACAGGCCACGGGTCTTGTGCATAGGAAGACTGGCCCCAGGCAAAGAAACCCGTTGAGGTAAACAAAAGGTACGTAACCATAATCGGTAGGCGGAACTCGGGTTCTGCATAGATATTGGTAAGTGGTAAGTATGAAGAGATCGGCAGAGAAAGATCATACCGAAGATACCGCCGTTCATTTTGGACATTTTGGTAACTAGGCCATCAATCAGGGGTCCGGCACTAAAGGTACCAAGGACTGATGCGACAAAGGACGACAGGTTCGTTGCTCCAACGCCCATCACGGAGAAGTTGTAGGGTGGCGCGGAAAAAATCTGGGATAGGGTGAGGGAAATTCCCACGAGCCATGCTATACAGTTGGTGAAAAGAAGCACAGCCCAAAGAACGGGTGGCGAAGCCAAAAGATAGAATGGCCGGATGATAGTATTCCAGAACGAGACATGGTTGACATAACCGTTGTACGGTAGTAGCTCTTTGGCCCAGGAGTGGCGTGCATCGGCTGCTTGGACTCTAGTGCTTGGAGCGTTTTCGAGCTGCTCCACGTCTAGCTTTTCTTCGGCAGCACCCTGTCAAAACTTAGCATGAGGATATAAAAAGGCCGTGAGAGGACCACGCACATTTGTTTCTCCAGTATCGATATTCAGCGTTTCTCTCACATATGCGGATTCCGGCATCCAGAAGAAGACCATTATCAATGCCAGAGCAAAGGCACCACCCATCGCATGTAATGCAATTCGATGCGATCCGTACTCAATGATTGCAGCCGCTATTGTGGGATATTAGAAAATGTATTGACCAAGATTGCTCCAAACAACCTTACCTATCGGGACCGCCAAGTTGATTCCACCGAGTACGCCGAGGTTGAAGATAGCTGTACGGAACCCGCGCTCATGAACGAACCTAATCGGCTAGTTAATACATATAAGACAGACAACTGCAAGAGCTAGGAATACCAGATATCCGCAATGGAGGCCGGAACCAAAGCCTCCATAGGTGCCATGCAAAGCCCACAAAGGACTCTTGAAGCGACAAATGAGCGAAAGCTTTTGGCTTCAGCCGCCCAAAAACATGACACCATCAGCCCAACAGTTGTTCCAAGATAAATCGGACGTTTCCCATATTTCACAGCCAAGGAATTGAATATTAAGCTTCCAACGGCAATAGCGAGATCAGGCCGCCCTGGACGGCGGAAACAAATGTCGATAAAGAGACCCCAAAGTCTGCAGCGAGTGGGACAAATGCGCCACCAAGGAGTGGACCGACCGCTATTTTGTAGAAGATGAAGCGTTAGCTTTGTCCATGATCAGGACGAGGACCGCATCTCGCCGCATCTTACCCCCAACGCAGCCACAACCCCATCCATAGGCAATTGTGAAAAGCTCTTTCTTGACCCGGGGCCAATTATAAGGGTCATTCGGCGAGTCGGACGGTTGAGGAACAAGCACGATTTGCCCGGTGGAATCGTGTTTCAGAAGACTGGGGTTTATGCCGGAGTAGGTGTTGGTCTCATGAAGGCCATGTAACGGTGCTGTTCCTGGAACATGTTCCAGTTTACTATCATCTAGAATACCAAGCGGCATCTTGAGAGTTTCGGACAGCTTTAAATAATTGCACTGTTCGTTAGGGATTGAACACCTCTCACTGGATACAAAGAGGTTGAAAAAAATCAATGGCAACAGATGGGGCCCATGCAAGAGGACGAACTAGTACTAGTAGAGATACTAAGCCTGGTAAGTAACTCGAATGAATTATTGATTGCTCCGTAGATGGGGCACAGTGTGGATGATCCTTGCTAGGAGGTCAACCCCCTGTTTATAACCTCTACACCCCCCTCACTAACACGAATGCGACGCCTCCATATAGTTCTCTGTCCGTCTCGTTTAGAATTACAATTGAACAGCTCTGAGAAGCCAGAGTGAATGTTGCTTGTCGGTGATATGGGGCCTGGCAGCCCCGTCATGGGGAATTTCCGATGAATCTGGGGTTCCCCACGGGGGTTTGCCGACTTGAGAAAGCGTGTATCGTGTCTGCATACTCAATATACTAGCTAAGTCTATTGCGTACAGGGTTAACTCATAATATGGAACAGGCCAAAACTACATTCAATGAACTATCAACTCAACGGTGACTACCCTGAGAGCATGTTACATGTCCTCCACATATTGCGAGGTAGTCTTGAATACTCCGCGATTCAAAGAACGCGCGGAGTCAACCCTGGAGAGAAAGCCGTAATGTGGCGAGGAACTGTGGAGCAAAGATCGTCTGCCATAGTTACGCCCGGCAATTGACCTTCAGATTCCAACTACCGAGGAGCCACCATGGGTCCAAAGAGGACAAAGTTTCCCGGTAAGCCTTCAACCATTCACCGTCTTTGACCCAAGTAGAAGTTTCGAAGAATAGCATTTTTCTGCTTGCAACTCCTTCTGTCTCAGGCAGGACAGTGTGAGATTATTCCCAGGGTGGTACACAGTTGTTTGCCTTACCAATTGGGATATCTTCAACACAAGGACGGTGACTTTGCGGAGATTATACCACCATTTGTATTATATTACGCATTCCACACTTTGTGAGGGTATTAATGTCGCGTCATCGGCTAGAACTGCTTACAGGATCCGGGGGACACTCATCCCCGTGTTGTCAAAATGCATCGAGACCCGCCGACCCCGGGAATACCCCGTCAGCGATGTGGGGAACTGTCGAGGAGGGGCTTTTGAATCAGTGACAGAGCTTGTCACCGGTGTGGAATGTAAAGATGCCATAGAAATATCCAATCCCAGCCTTCTTTATTGAACTCTACGCATCGCAATATGTCACCGAAGAGAAGCATCATCGTCACCGGTAAGGACATCAGAGAACCCCTCCCAGGAAACGATCAATGAACTGACATCATCAATTTCTCGATCAGGAGGGGCCTCTGGCATTGGTTTGGGCATTACCCGGCACTTTATCTCCCAGCCTGAGACTCACATCACCATCCTCGATATCAACCCAAAGACCGGTACTCAGACTCTCCAGGAGCTCCAAGCCGAGCATCCATCGGCTAGCATCTCATTCGAAGAATGCGATGTGTCTTCTTGGGAAAGCCAAGCTGCCGTATTTGAGAAGATATATGCCGAGCAAGGCAGAATCGATATTGTCTTCGCCAATGCGGGCATTACCGAGAAGGGAAGCTTGTTGCCCGCAAAACAAGATGGCAACGAGGCACCGCCCAAGCCAAACCTCGCTACCTTGAATATAAATCTAGTGGGAGTCATATACAGTAAGTTTTATATCCTAGTCGATAACTGTACAGCTACATGTGGGCAAAGTAGTACTGTTGATTCTAATTTCTTCCATCTCAACAGCTGTCCATCTTGCCATTCACTACATGTACAAAAATGCCACAAGTGATCCGTCCGCTTCTTCAAATGGACTGATCGTCTGCACCGCCTCCAATGCAGGCCTATACCCATTCCCTATGGCGCCTATGTATGCAACCACGAAATCTGGAGTGGTCGGGCTCGTACGATCTCTGGCTCGCCCACTGGCAGCAGAAAGGATCCGGATCAATGCATTGGCTCCTGCTGTGATCGGTGAGTTGACATAGAACACTTCGCCCGTCCTCTACACGCCAGCGGAATAGGACATTGGACTGGCTAATGCATGATAGAAACGAATATTGCGCCAAGTAATGATTTATTTAAATCAATGATTTTAACGCCGATGTCTACTGCAACAAATGCAGTGGCGCAATTCACAGCTGATGAGTCGTTAACGGGCAAGATTGCGGAATTACACGGCGAGCATGTCACCTTCGCAGAGCCTCCAGCCTATGTGGATGAGGACACTAGGAAAAATATTGAGAACTTTTGGAATCTAGGCTATGCATAGAGAAGGCGAAGTTGGCTGGTGACCATTCGTCACCTCAATATCAATAAATTTTCATAATAAATGATAAAAATGGCGTCCAGAATATCTCCGATAGGATACACAGTCATACATACCCACACAACTTTGGTTATATGAGTCTGAGACGAGCCCAGTACTTTTGCGTTTATACAAGGCAAATAGTGGTTCAATGTTATAGCTAGCTGTACCAGCAATTTATATGATGTACTTCATTCCCCGAGGTATATATTGAATCTTTTCCAATATCTCATAAACTTTAATCCTCGTGTCAACAACCATATAAAGAAAAGAGGCTCCAAATGAAATCCTATATAGCTAGTGCTGTTTCCGAGCATCGGTACTGGAGACCACCACTTGCTGCTTCTTCACTACTGGGTATTCCCAAGACCCGTCCTGCAGTTCATCGGCCGGGCCATAGAAGCGAACTATCGGCTGCATTAATATCAAGATTGCAAAGCTGAAAAGAATGCGGCACGCTTACGATTTATGTCAATCTGCCCCCCACCAGGTGGTCCCGGTAACCAGCTGCAAATTATTAGTCGCCGTTGCAGGCAATTGGTGAAATAGACATATCAGCTAACTCACTTAGACGTCCAATTGGAAAGGGGCTCGACATCGGCTGGCTGGATGAGAATCTGGAAAGGCTCATCCCGGTCATCCTCCCCATACACAGGTATGCCATCGGAGTAAGTAAGGTTCGATCTATCACCAAGGGAATACCGATCCAGTGGGTTTTCAATGAGAAACGTATCCGCGTTGTATAATGTCAGGCTCCAGAAGCCATTTTTATCGAGTGGAGGTTTCCTGTTGAAGGTGAAGACGTATGCCTCGTTGGCACCCAATTCGTGAACCGAACTACTCGCCGTCGGGTCATACATTGGATACAAAGCCACGGTTGCATCCACGATAAGGTATGCCCAACCAGTTACAAACGCTCGCATCTCATAGTTCGTGTTATAGTCGCCCTGTGCGGTATCAGAGACGGATTGCCATTTGTTTTTCAAGTCAATATGATTGGCAGGAAGAGTAAAAGCTTTCGAAATAGTAGCGGCTGCAGTGGCAGCGGCTTCTGTGAGGTTTCGAACTTGGGATCTGTAAATGCCGTCCCGGATACCGGCCGCGTTGAGGTTGCGGTTCACTCTAGCAAGGTCGGAAAGGTTGCGCGGCGGGTTGTGTGGTGCAAAGCGTGCTGTCATCTGCATGACTCTGGTAGCCAGGTCCGAAGAAAGAGATGAGTTCAGCATAGGGACCGTTAGCGGCGGGATATTCTGAGCACACTCCCTCGGTATCGTAGCTATCTGGATCTGGTCTTGAATAGTATGTATTTTTTCGACGTCTGTTCCGTTATTCTTAAGGACAAGTCGTGCAAGGATAGCACCATAAGGAGTAGGCGCATTAATCCATCCTCTAAGACCTCTACAGTCCCCATACGCCTCAGATTGCGTCTCATCGCAAAGCTGTACTCCGGCTGTCTCGTTCCTGCTCGGCGAATAACGCAATAGATACTTGCCGGCAGAGCTATTAGAGACAGTACCGAGGTTTGCATAGTTGTTGCCGTACCTCGTGGGAAGTCAGCTACAGAGATATATTGTTGCGGGATTAGAAGGCTCCAGCTCACACGTCATAGAAAGGGAATACCCAGAACCGCTCATCAACAACAGGAACATCCAGAATGAGATCCTGATGTGATAGATCAAGGATAGCCGCCGAATACAGGGTGTCAACATTGGGTCGCACCACAGCTGTAGTTTCAGGCGTTGTCAGCTCTCGCAAATGATAGAAGCTATTGGTTGAATTCAGCCTGGCCAACGTTCGGAGGGCAAATGTGGCATATGAAACCAGTGGATAGCCATACTAGATAGTATGTCAGTCGTCGCCTTCAATCCATACTTCAAATGCTACAGTAAAACATACAACCAAGGAGAATACAGTTGCCTCGTCCGGACTCGGATTGATATGCTCAAGGCATGCCACCATAGAGATGGACACCAGGAGTAAATGAATTGATAAAGGCCTTCCGAGCATTGTGTCCAGTTTTGTTCACTGGTGTTTCTGATACCATGGACTTCGACGGCCGCCATGCGCTATATATATCATAGGGTACACATTATTCTACTTTACCTCAGATATTCAAAGATCAATCTATCAGACTTACACTGGCCAATAGCTGGTGTTCACAGCGCGGATCTGCAGCTTGGCTTCAACTCCTCATCTCAAGACCCACAGTGAGTTTCATTTCCTCCAATCATTCCCTTAAAAGGTGACAGGGATCTTGCGAGCGTTTCGTATTAGGAGACATTCGATAATCCGGGGTATCAAAGTTTATGGCCATCATTGTTGCTGAATACTGGGCTAGGCTGTTCTTAGTTTGGTGTTTGTATAAACGAAGCTTGCGAGGGGCCGGCCCTAACATCAGTGAGCTTTGTTCAGACACTCTTGCATGTGTCGGAAGTTTGCTTGCGAGTGTTTACTCTCAAATCACTTTTGCCAATGTCTTTATCAGGAGACTTCCAATTGTGTCGCTCATGTCAGCATCAGGCCCAAGCCTGGTACATAGTGGTGGCCTATCATCGTTTTCAATGAAGATTGATGTCGACACTACTTGTGTTTGCTTGCAATTTAGCACGGCCAGGCCCTAAGAATTACGAGCCTTGCGAGTGTCAGTAGTCCGGCCAAGCCAATATATGCTCCATCGTCTTTGTCACTCTGGGGGCGAAATAGGTACCTATCGTGGGAACTAATTGGTTGATTAATGACTAGGTCTGATTCATATAAAACAATTCTACTATTTATTTAATACTGAACCTTCCCAATTGACAACTTTGTGTATAACGCGAAAGCCCTCAAGTGTCCATATCAATACCATAGCAATAGAGCATGGCGGAGGGCAAGGAAGTTGCTACAAACCTTGTCATTCATTTTATTGACAACCACTGTGTTTTCGAAGAGACCGAACATGTTTTCATACTGATGATCAAGATCATATATGGCCTCTCTTAACTATATGCCCTATGTCCAGAAACACCTCTTGCAACAGAGGAGCATTAAGTTCCTTTATGGCACAAGGATTCTCTGTGAGGCAATAAATAGGCGAACGTCTATCAGCGCCCTCTGTTTCCGGTCCAAACTAAGCCTGGTCACAAGCAAGGCAGCTCGTTAATATGATTTTCACTGACATTTGACCTCCCTATGGTACGCTTGGAACCATAACTAAACACTCGCTTTACTGACTTTTGGCAAGAGGCTGTCCCAAGTCCATGTTCCAGAGCCTAAAGTCAGCGCGCCATGGGCATGCCAACGTGAAATACTAGGGTAAGGCTGATGTTATAGGCATATGAGGCACTGATAATCAAGGCGAAGGTATGGCTTCTCTCCATTTCAGTCATGGTAGTTGGAAACTAAGCAGCGTCACAGGCAATGGACAGGCGGAGAACATATAAGATACTTTGTTTGATTAGCCAAGAGAACAAGCTTCTGTCCACTGCAATAACGAGTATGGAATGTATACCCTGACGATGAGTTCCATCCTCTCTGTTGGCAACCACTGGTGTTAATCATACACAAGCCGATCCATATCAAATGAATAACCTCCCACCGAATACCAATGCAACTTCTGCCGGGGCAATTGAGAAATCTGTAACCCCGCTCGATCCATTATAAATGGTCTTCGAAAGATGTGTGGCTACCGAGTTCACCTCTCCTTGGCCAGCCAGCGGCGACATGACATGCTTTTCTAAACCATTGATGTTCTTCGATTGTAGCCTGGATTCCCGGCTCTAAGTAGTTATCGAATCAAAAACTCCCAATAGCGCTGGGCGACATCTGATTCAAGGCGGGGATCAGCCGCCAAGCGGGGCAGTGCGTGCCGATGCCCTATACTGACAGGATGAAAATGACAAATTGGCGACCTTTGAACTCCATTAAAGGTCTTAGCCAAATGTTGAATGTTGAAAAATGAGGGGTTAAACATCAGGGAGATATCCTTACTTCAGAGAGCTGTTTTACTGTTTTACTGCTCCAGGAAGAAAGGTTCCACTGCGTAGGTACTTACAGAAGTGAGCGCTTCTGGGAGAGGAGCACTATGGTCTACCCGGGACACCCGAGTCGTGGATGTTATACCTGTCGCTTTCGCAAAGTCAAAGTATGGAGTTGATTTATCTTGATATCACCTTCAACCTAGCTAATCACACAGTCCAGTGCGATGAGAGAAAGCCAATATGTCTGCGATGCACGAAAGCCAAACGTCATTGTGAGGGTTATTGTGACTCAGACGCCAACCATACGCCTGAGAAACAGAGCACAGCGCCAGGATCAAATGTAGACATGCTCGTGGCTAAATGGAATAGCCAGACTACTGCTCAAAGTAGTGAGTTCTGGGGGAGCGTTTGGATGAGGGCACAATTTACTGCTCTGTTACGCTCTCCTATTGCGGCACTTGATCAAACCAATTTACATCGTCTTTATGTAGACATTGTCCGTCTCCCACAGGCCGCCAGCGTCTACGGTGGTTGCTTAACTTATATACCCCAACTCAGTCCGTCACCAATGCCTTCCTCGCCACTTCTACCGGCTCTATCAGCCTCATCCTTACCTTCATCGTGCGAAAGGATAACGGCCGACATGCACAAGAGCAAGCCATAGACAGTTACCACAGGGCTCTCCAGCTTACCCGCCAGATAATTGGTAGTAACACTACAAGTAGGCGAAATGAAGTCATTCTCACTATGCTGGTGCTTAGTATGTACGAGGTATAGTGCCTATTGCATTAGATGCTTTTTTCCTCAACTGTTGAAGAAGCACACCTTTCTCTGATACAACAGTCGCTAACCATGTCAAGGATTTGACTAACCCCTGCTCCAACCAATCCATATTCAATCCACATCTCGGAGGCGCTATCGCCTTTGTGAAGTCCACGCAAGATATAGTCTCGTTCCAGGACGAGACGAGCAAAGGCTTATATATAGCACTCCTCACCCGATTCGTAAGGCCCACCTGCCGTGTAACCCGCCAGATCTAATACATTCAAAGATGCCCGCCTGCCTCATCACCGACATAACCCACAGTATTGAGGGATTCCCCTTCACGATCCCAGAGCTTCTCACCCTGCATGATGCACTGCTTCGGACCCCTTTCGTCTCTCCGAGGTCCCAGCTACAGCTTCACCTTTGCAAGCTAGCAATTCTCCACTTACAAATCTCGGAGGCTGCTAGCACCCTGAGCTCAGGACGTATCTCCTCAACTACTATCACTGGTATACTCGATTCGATGAACACCATCACCCACCAACTTTCACAATGGCTGAGCTCCGTCCCCAAAGATTGGATATATACAACCATGATAGTCCCTTCCGAGGATTGGAATCTATGGACACCAGTAGCACACATCTACTCATCGTTCTGGGTCGCGAATGACTGGGCGCGCTATCGCACATTGCAAATATGTGCATGTCACCTATGTCTCCGCTTCTATCATCTCCTCGCCGCCACCAATACGGCATCAATTCCTCGGAGCAGTCTCTATAGCGATGTGTCTACGGCACGTGTGAAGATCCGCAACCTTGCCAATGATATATGCGCGTCCATGCTGTACCATTTGGGTTATAGATGCATGGGGTCTGCTGCACGACAGTACCCGATCGAGGCGTATCCTCAGGGAAAGTACGCAAGGTTAGTGTCGGCATCTCAAGTCGCATGGCCATTATACGTAGCAGGCATTGTGGAGGGGGTAGATGCCGCTCAGCGAATGTGGATTGCAGGCCAGCTGGATGTCATAGGCGATGATCTTGGGGTTAAACACGCGAGTACAATGGCGGAGGTGGTCAGAGAGCTTGCGCTCAGAGAGTGAGACTACGCTGGAGAAACGGAACAAGTAAGTACACATGGCGATCGCTTGTTAAAAGTGGGGTCCCAAAATTTTGATAGGCCCAGGTAGGGGGGATTGTTGTATTCATAACCTAAAGGCTTCACCAAGAACTCATTGTAAGCTGGGGGGACGAACCCCTCGGAGCAGCACATCCCGGGCAGCCGTCCGGCGTTCCTTGGCATGGGCGGCGCCTTTAACATGACTGGCTGTCATATAGTATGCATGCTAGCGGCTCGGCACCTCCTCATCAACTACTCGCACGGAATGTATCACATATTTCGGATTTCTTCGAGTCTGGCCCTAATTACTCGGCCACGCTGACTATATTATTCTAAAGACTGTTGAGTGTACCTGGCAAAGCCTGGTTTTTCCGAGATTCACAACCTCACTGGCAAAACAGCTGGGCAATTGACCGGAGAAACATGGTCATCCCAGCCCCCGTGACAGCATGCAGCCAAGAACGGTAGATACGAGCTAGGGATAGGAATTACACCACATAAGGCTGGCTTCTTCTGCAATCACCAATTCTCCCCCTTGACAGACATATCCTCGCCCGTCAGAGCTGTTTTACCATGTCAACAATAACGCCCAGCCCCACCCTCGACCCCGACTGGACACCATCAGTATACGGCTGTAACAGGAAAGGTGACTTCTGGATCTGGGATTACCACGCACAAAACGATCAACGCACGGTACTAGGAGGCCCATCTCAGACCACCAACTGCCTCCCATCGACCTGGGATCCCTCGCGTGCGTACGCCGGAACACAATGCCCGACGGGCTACACGTCTGCTTGTCTGTCGACTGGGTCGTCGGCTACACCAACAACGACAGTTTGCTGCCCCACGTACGGTTAATCTATGCCATAGGGTTCGATCCGTACGCAAAGTACATCAGCTGATGGCTCCTGCTTTAGAGTCTATTCGTTTAGTTGCGTTGATAACGCGAGCAAGAATCCCCACGGTCCCTGGTTTCCTTGTATGTCACAGTATGATTATTCCACGAAACGAAGGGTCACCGTGACCGATTTCGCTGCGAATACAATCGACTTTAAGGATGTTAATCAGGGAACCAATCTCCATCTCTTTGCGATGGGCATCAGCCATACCAGTCCGGTATGCAGTGGGATTCCAATCCCTGCGTTGAGGTCTTGTTAGCTAACATGTGTATACGAACGCGATAGACCGCGACAGACCCAGCGGACTCGAGTGCAACACCGTCACCCTCCGATACCTCTGAGCCCAGCTCTTCGAGTAGCATAAGCGCAGGTGCAGCCGCGGGCATTGGGGTTGGGTCTGCAGCCGGTGTTATGCTCATAGCGTTACTGGGTTGGTTCTTGCTCCGGCGAAGGAGGAAGGAAGAGGCGGATGCTCCTCCAGTCGCCGGGTATCCTGTACAGGTCGGTGATACGAAAGAGATGCCCTCTACCGCGCGACCCCAGGAGTTATATGGGGATACGGCGAGGGAACTTCCTGGTTAAGGGATGGAAGTGCAGGGACTTTACATGAGTTGGTTACGCAAAGGTACTGGGTAAAATGTAATTGTTGTGCTGATTGAGACCTTAATTAATACCCGAATTCTTATGCGACATCGATCTTCTGCTCGTTCCCCACAACTATCCGGGTACCCACCACTTCAGTGTGACGAGCAAAACTTCAAGAAGTAAAAAAAGGATGTTGACGAGAGTGGGATTTGAACCCACGCCCCTTTCGAGACTGGAACCTTACTCCAGCTGAGAGATTATTAGTTATTTGTTTGAGATGATGGTATTTCTTAGTGGTACTAACCGCCTTAGACCGCTCGGCCATCTCGCCTTGGATACTGAGCTCACCCTTAATTTGCAATATAGAGTACGTTTACTAAGCCAGACTCTTAGAATTTATTAATTATCGGAATGCTAGGGACTTGCTGGGGTTTTTGCGCTCATAACTGTATTCATGGATATAGGCGAAGGAGTAGAGTATTGGTCGCAATAGTTTCGGGTAGGCATTTAAGAATTTTATCCAGTGTTTGCGGGCCAGTGATCTCTGTCATGTGTCGGAACGCTATAAGACACAGGATATACAGAGGCAGGAGTCCGCCAAGTCACATTTGGCCTCATAAATTGCATTCCATGTCCCAGTAATGGTACTGTGCACACGAATTATGAGGCATGAATGATTGCAGAGACTCAGCGGTCAGATATACACTGTTGCATTAGTTAATGTCCTCTTTTGCGAGAGAGTGTATGCCTTCCCAGCGAGTTGATCAACGTGCACGTTGCATGATTCATTCGGATTTTCGTATATCAACAAAAAATTGATGAACATTGATGGTCTGAAAAACTCAGCCATAAACGAACTCCTCGAGCTCTTTAAATGCCTTCTCAAGATCATCATTGATAATGATCTTGTCATAAACACCTTTAGTATCCGCATACTCAACTTCAGCCTTCGCTTGCGCTAGTCTTTTTTGAATGTCCTCATCCTTCTCAGTGCCACGTCCTCGCAGACGCCTCTCAAGAGTCTCGAAGCTTGGTGGTTTTATAAAGACATAGCGTGCGTCAATGCTCGAGTTAGCCTTCATCTGTTTGACACCGTGTATTTCAATATCTAGCACAACAACTAGCCCCTTGGCCATTTGGTCCGCAATTGTTCTTTTGCTCGTGCCATACTGATTCCCACCGAACATTGCATGTTCAACAAAGGCCTCTTGGGAGATGAGGTTGCCAAATGTAGAGGGAGTGACGAAGAAGTAATTTCTTCCTTCGACTTCACCAGTTCGGGGTTTACGTGTTGTGTGAGACACGGCGAAAGCGAACGTGTTGGGATGTTCGTCAAAAAGCTTCTGGACAAGTGTTCCTTTGCCAACGCCCGACGGTCCAGAAATGACGATAGGTCTGCAATCACGAGGAGGTGCTGCGGAAGGTTAGTCGCCAGCTTGATATTCAATAGTTAAAGATAGGACGTACTGGGCCCCATCTTTTGAGATAAACTAGTCCTCAATATAAGCTGAGTGTTCACAAGATTTGGGTACCTTGCAGAGTAGTGGTTAGGCTAAAACTGCGTCCATTTCCAGAGGTGAGCGGCCAGGGATGCCAAGGCTGTTTCTTTATATACTACTAGGAGATCTTCCTGGCAGATACAATCACGCTGATTGGCTAAGATGCGGAGTGACTTCATTTGATGCGTAGTTCTAGCGGTGTTTCGTACTATAGCGCGCATTCAAATGTATATCAGCTTCAAATTCAACCAAAGCGCCCTGTACCTCCATCCCAAGTCGAATGGCAAAAGTAAGCGTTCAGGTGAATTGTGGAGACCCAACTATGCTGCTGGCGCTTACAGTACATTGACGTGCGAAACTAAAGATCCCGGAGTTTCAACAGTAAAGGCGCAGCTATTGCAAGGGCCAATTATCACTGGTGGATGCCCAGTCCAAAACCACAAAGTGCCAAAAAGGAAAGAACCTGGCGCTAACTGAAACCATAGGCATGGAAACATTCATCATTAGGCATATCAATTGCACCAGATGCCTCAGATTCTGGGAACTGTCAATTTTGAGAGTGCAGAGGCCGGAGCGGTGGCATCCGACCTCAGGGGGACCAGATTGATGAGGAAGGAGATGTCGTCGAACGACCTACCAGAGGATTATATACTCGACCAGGACCTGTGAAGGCGGACCTCGAACGGGAGACAGGCGCCATGTCCCATTGCGGGATAGCTGGGGAAGCTAAACGGTCGAGATGACACTAAACCCAACATGGGGGGTTACCGAAAACGGCGTCCTCCTCCTCGTAAGTGCGATTTGTCCTATTTTTTCTTAAATACTATATTGAATATATAATCATTTTTTAAGACAGATTAATATTAATTGAGTTGTGTCAAATTAATCAGGCATTTTTACAAAATTTATAACAGTGGCTGAGTAGTCAGACGGTTTGGTGCAGCAGCTGGGCTTACTGAGATAACAACTATATATATCAATTAAAGACTAAGATTTGGCCTGGCACCCCTAAATAATCGCAACAGAGAAAATGACTCGACACAGACATTAGTCCAAGCACATCAAAATTCAGTGTCTACTAGCCCTTCAGCTGCTATAAGCCTCTTGCAAGAGTACGGGTGACCCAGGGAGGTTCACCACGAACATAGATAAGGAACGAAGGAAGATATCAACCGAGCAAAAAGCACAGAAGTGGAGACTGAGATACACCCGGACGAAGTATACCGTGTATCAAACAATCTGCTGCCGTAGCATCAATCTAGAACGTTTTTGATGTTTGTCATATGTAGGTATGTTTACAGTGGCATCCTGACTAGATAAGGAATCCTCAAAGGAAAATGTATTCTAGTCCCTTGTAAAGTGTCAAAGTGAATTGCTGTCCGATCATAGCCATAGCCACCATATCCACGTCAAGCATCGCCCAGAACACCCCAACTCCATTGCTTGTATGCCGCCAATGAATGAACCCAACAACTCCGGCCACTGTAATCCGGCCGGATACAAATGAAATAGATAACAAAGAAGGGAGACGTTCATTCGACCCCATTGAACATCGATATGTCCCCATCACCTCTCTATCCGACTTAATGCCCCAAGAATCAGACCAAGGTCTTCTCTCGGCCGTGGCCGCAGGGTGAGGTTCTTGCTCTCGCCCTCGCCCTCGCCCTCCTCTGCTGCAAGTCGACGCATGGCGTTTCCTGCATCCCGTTCATCCAGTCGCTCGGCGCAGATGCGCAGTACTCGCGACGATACGGTGTCTGACATGGTTCGGTAAAGTTCGATATCGTGAATGCCGGCCGCCAATGAATCGAGGGTCGGCGCTAGAGTATGGGTTATCCGGGAAAGCCTCGTGGATATAGCCGATGGTGTTACTGGTGGTAAGCTAAGTTCTGATGATGACGCCGCCTGAGTCTCAGAATGAGGTTTCCACTTTGCGGAGTCGGGATCTATCGATTCGTAGATATTCTGCTGTGAAGGGTCTAATAAAGATAAGTCAATCGGTTCGGGTTCTGACCGAGGTTTGGGTTCAGCGTCGGATTGCCGGGGTTCTTGTTGGCCATCCGGTGCCGTCTCCTGCTGTTTCGATGGTTTGATCTGTGGAATAGAAGGTGGTCGAAGAAGTGCGTTGAGAGCGTGCCTCTCTCGTTGTAGCCTTTGCATTGTCAGTATGTCCCGAGAAGCTATGCTTCAGGATTATGTACCTTTGTATTTGCTCCTCCAACTCCTTGATCTTATCTGCGTTTTGAATATTCTTCGGATTTGGCTTCTTAACAATGACGGCCGGCGGATTCACGTCCTCTCGCTCGAACCAGTTCGAAAGCTGGGAATTAGTAGAGAAATCTTTGAGTAGCTCCTCCTGGATTACACGCGCTAAAGTATCGTTAGTCTGAGACTAAACTTCCAGGTCGGCATGACGCACCCGCTAGGCGAGCGCTCGCATCCTCCGAGCGCCCTCGTTTATCACTCATTGCTCGAGTCGCGCACCAAATCAAGAGCTGCCGCATCCTCCGTGGTTCCGGCAAGTCAGCCGCAATGTGTTTGTAGAATTCTGCAGTGTCAACTTGGTCATGAGGCAACGCTGTTAAAGCCGTCAGTGCCATCTTGAGCTCTCGCGGAACAGGTTACCCACCATTAGACGCCCCGGAGTCAATTAGCGAGCTGGCCCTTCGTCCCCGCATCCCCAAGCTACTCCGTCTGTTTCCTTTCCCTGACTTCGCCGCACCCCTCAATTCCTTGTTCCGCTGTATGACCGGTGTGTCCGCCATAGGTAAGGTGATCTTCGATGTCCCAGCATGTTGCGGTTCGGGTGAAACAAAACCGTTCCGTTCGCCATCATGAGATTTACTCGGCCTGCCTTTCTTCCTCTTCTTTTCCACCGGTGCCGTTTCACCATTGTCCTGCCTGCGCGTTGTGCGCGTTGTGCGCGTGGCGCTCGCCGGTTGTGCTTCTGGCTCAGATAAAGTAGGTTTCGTAGTCGCCCTCGTTTGCCTGGTCGAACTCTCCGATGACTTCTTCGACACTATCGTACTCTCTGACTTCTCAACCGGACGTTTCTTGGGAGGTCGGCCCCTCCTCGGTGACGGTTTAGGAGCGGGTATCTCTGGTTGAGGAATCTCCGGGATAGAATCCACCGTCGGTTTTGATTTTTTAGTCTTAATGCGAGTAAACTGGAACCCCTCATCTTCTTCATCGAAAACCTCTTCTATAGCGATAAAATAACATTAGCACACAGACAGTTCATCACACACAAGCGCATATCCCCACAAATCATCCGTAGCACAACTCTTCAAGGCGAATAAGAACACTCACGTTTTCTCTTGGTAGATGCCGTTTTCTCCTCGCTCTTCTCCACACTGCTCAAACTCAATCGCGCACTCGACCTTGTCCCCTTTCTGCCAGGCGCGGCAGAAGACGCAGGACGCGCCTGCGCCTGGGACGTTGCCATATCAATAGACTTCAGAGGTACGCGACACTTCGTCTTAATCCTAGGAGTTTCCAAAACCGTGGCGGTCATGTCAGGACCTCGGAAAGGTGGGGAAGCGAGTAGCGACGTAGATGCACAATAAAGATAATGAGAGTTGGATGAATATAGCGCGACCTTGTTTGTTTCGAAGGAAGAGAAATAACTGTAGTGTTGGAATTTGGTGTAGGTTTATCCTCCCGTAGATAATTTGGTTGCCGGTATTGGATATCGCTTCGCTTGGAGCCCTTTTACCACTCAATAGAGAATTGAATCTAAGCAATCGCTAAAGCTGTGTTGTTTCCTCATATATTTCTTATAGGTGATCTGGGATAGAATGGTTGCGCGGTCGCAGGAACCTGACCCGGCAGTATCTTTCAATAGGAACGGGGGCTGTTGAGGGACGTGTGTCGATTGACATCGGAGGCGCCCTTCCAGTACACCGTTAACTTCAAGCCGCAATTGACAGCGACCGCTCGAGACATTTAAAATGAGAATTGCCGACTTCTTGGATTGGCGAGTTTCGCAAAGCGCTCCTTGTGCGGCGGTGCTTAAGCTCTGGGGGGTTTGGCTCTTTCAAGTCCGCCGCCGCAGCACGCGGTTGTTTTGGTCGTGGCGCGTGGGGGACTCACACTAAGCCGTTTTGGGATTGGCATCGTTCAGTCTATTACTTTGGCTAGTACTACGTAATATATCTAACAGTGTCTGATATTGAAATAATCTTCTGAGAAATATCAAATAGATGGTACATAGACCTGAAATAATTTACTAATATGGCATGGGAATTTATATGTTCAAAAATATCTAACATTTACACACCCATCGATAGTCGACCCTCATAATCCATCAATGCTAGTTAGTAGTGGCAATGCAGACAACTGTGCTAGATAGTTGCTCAGAACGAATGGCACCAGACCCCTGAAATCACACCGGAACGCCTTGGAATGAACGCTTCTCACTTAATGAACAAGTCTCATGCAAACTCAGACGCATCGGTTGGTGGAGCCAAGCTTCCTTCGATTCGGCGCTTGGCAGCCTGCATCTCCTCTACAGTGACGTTTTCTGCCTTCTTCGGCAGGTCAGGTTCGAATTGAGGAATATCAGGACGGTGGCCCACAGACATGCCCACACGAATCTAAGACGGAGGCGGCTTATGTTAGTAAAAACAGTCCACCACCAGCAAGGGGTAAATGAAGGAACTCTTACCAGGGTCTCGAGAGGGCCCTTCGAATTATCCACCAGGTCGCTGTCAAAATTTACCACTCCTTCTTCGAAGAGAAGCAGGAGGGTACTTCCACCGAACTTGAAGTATCCCAGCTCTTCGCCTCGAGCGACTTTCTCTCCAGCCTGACGTGTGATGACTGTACTTCCGACCATCATGGCTCCAACACAGACTACCATGACACGACCATGCGCAACCGAATCGATGGGGACAAGGACTCTAACATTCTCTCCGTAGACATCTAGTGCGGAGCGGATGGCCATCGGGTTCACCGTGTAATATTCACCTTCAATGGTTTTGGGCGTTCCCATGACGCCATCCACGGGAATATGGAAACGGTGATAATCTTGGGGTGCAAGACGGAACACTCCTAAACCCCCGTTCTTGTAGCGGTGGGCGTCCTCTGGGTAAGCATCACCGAGGAGTCTCTCAATGCTGAACTCCCTTCCTTTGACCCAAACACTAGTTGCTTCGTCAAGACGGTCGAAAACAACTGATCGGCAATCAGCTGGGGACACAACAATTCGGGGCTCGTCCGGAGCCGAGCAAGGTCGAGCGCCTGGCTTCAGTTCGCGATAGAAGAATTCATTGAAAGTCTTAAACTTCTCTAGAGGAAGAAGAACCTCGGACAAGTCGAGTTGGTGGAAGCTGATGAAGTCTTCAATTTGACTTGCGGAAGCGGGGTCATCATATTTCTTGCCTTGTTTGATACTAAGCGACTTGAGGATTTTGCGAACTGCAGGAATGGTCAGCTTCATCCGGGACTTCCGGATAGTTAATTGGAGTGAGCATACTTCTCTTTTTTCCATCTCTCGACTCTTCAGCCCCTTATACAGCAGCCGGATACCAAGACGAACATAGACGCTCATCCGCTCCTCATTGATTTGTCCCGTAATTCGATCTTGAACAAGAATATTCGCGGAATTGGCACCCAGCTTGTAGCCTCCATACGAGATCTTTGTAATCACCTTAGAATACCATTTGCGCTGCGCTTGACTTGAGGTCACGAAGCCACCCATCACGAGGTTGTCGACTTGTCTCCAGTCTCGACTAGCACAGGTAGCGATGTGTGTGATGATATCGGCATCTGAGCGTTTTGAGAGCCGTGGTTGATGACAAAGGGGACATTCACGGAGTTCAATGACATGCTCTTCACCACGTTCATCGCCCAAGTCATCGGGCTGAAGGTCTTCCTCGTTCGTCATTAACTGCTCTTCAGTGGGTAGTGTGGGAATGGCTGTTCTCTGAGGGTCAGCATTGACCGGCATGCCTGTGCTTGATTCGAGGGAAAGATCATTGTCGTCGCTGGATGGCTCCTCGCTGTCTTGACTGCCTGTGGATGGCGTTGGAGTGAGCCCCCTGCCAGTTGTCCTGGAATCTTTCTGCAGTGCCTGCAGGGTATCTTCTAAGCAGATTACAGCTTGGTCAAAAGTCAAATCCATTGTCTCACTAGCCTCATTTTCCGCACTAAATCGCTCGAAGAAGCTGTCAATAGTTGATTCCTTCAGTGTGGAACCAAGGGTATCGAGCATTGTAGTTAGCTCGACTTTGTCAATGCGGCCGCTGTCATCAGCGTCATATTGTTTGAGCATTAGTCTCCAAAATTGCTGCCGCAGTGCCCGGTAGGGCATGTATTTAGCCTTGATGAATAGCTCCGGAGAGTGCTTGTCCTCCCATCTTTCTTTATGCTTCATCAGCAGCGGAATCCGATATGTCTCCAGGCCCTCTGCTTCAAGAGGGGCAATCACGCTGCCCTCGTTCTGGACTGATGTTGGCGTTGTTGACAAGTAGCTACTACTACCCTCCTCTGGGAGTGATGATGGAACTGATGTCGGGATAGATTTCGGGGCTGATGGTGGTGGTAGTGTCGACTGCTCCTGCGTGGCTTGGTTCGACAAGGAAGCTGTAGAGCTTCTTGACCTGACCAGGCCTGGCCTTGACAGTTTTGATAGGCTGCTAGTCGATGGGGATGGGCTAATCCCGATCTTGATTCCAGCTTTGTTATTGGAGAGAGACTCGGTGGACCCTGTAGGATCAAGCGCGGTGTCCAGGAACTTATAGAGTCCAGTCTCCGGGTCTGATTCGGGAGCAGCGTGAATCAATGTTTGAAGGGGAAAACTAGCCGAGGCAACGAAGTCGTTCCCAGAGAACTTGTCTCGGTCCATGACTGTAAAACTAATGGTATAAGACTGTTCATGCTTCATAACTTGGAAGACCATTTTTTCGTGGTATATTGGGTTGAGATTGTGGCGCACGACCGGAGTCCGAAGCGTCTTTCTTCCCAGCGAAGTCACAACAAACGGGTCCATATCAAAGGAAGTTCGTGTCACTGTAGGATAAGTCAGCTAGGACACATTGTCTACAGATTGATGGTATCATACCATTGCGTTCCGGTGGGAGATCGGTCACCTTGACAATCTCCATGAACACGATACCCTGTACGCCATTGCCGGCACCAGAGAACTGATACGCCCTCGCTGCCAGCGACTTCCGCCTGAGTCGCGCGAGACGTAGCCTTCTCCGGCGCTTCTCGTTAACTTCGGGTCTTCCCAAGTCATCGGCCTCATCGGATATGTCTTCGGATCTTTCGGCTTCATCTGATATGGTCGCAGGAATTTGCGGATAATCATCGTCTTCCTCCCCACAGCCGATCAGTGTCTTGAACTTCTGATATGTCTCGCTCGGAGGGGCTGTTGGATTTGCAGTATCGACGAGTGAGAATTGAAGTAGAATCTCTCCTGAAATGTTGCTGTCCTTCTTCTTTCCCGATTTCCGCTTCGATGTAAGGGTATACCATTTGGACTTATGCGCTTCATCAGCCTGGACGTCCCTCGTCTCCGGTCGCATAACCAACACTCACCTGCTGATGTATCTGGCCTTCGGCGAATATTTCTTCCAGAGGAATGTCAAACTCGCCCATATAATCCTTCCCGAACCGATCGTGATCCCAACAGATACACTCGAGCAATGGCACACCGACGATTGGCATTTCAAAAGTCACGTTCCATTCAGGGTTCAGGGTCTTCGGAATCGTAGGTGTCGATTGTCGTGCATCTCCGAGTGTGACAACTAGGTACTAGTAATCGAGCCATGTGGTCAGTCCCGGTTCTAAGGATTTTAAACAGTCGAGGTGTCAAGGAGCCACTTACTGGGTCGCTCGTTCCATTTCGATCTTTGGCAGCAAGACACCTCCCCTATTTATTGAACGATCAGCATGTTAGTCCTCGCAGTCCGGAATGTACCGAGACGGTATAACCTGCCCGATATACAGGGGGAGGTCGCACTCACCCGTAAGACAACCACCTTTAGGACCAGCGGCTTGGCGTCTGGTACCCTCATGGGACTGGTACTTCTGCTTTGTCCGGGAGTAGGAGTATTACTCCGTGAAGTTAAATGAGTACTGAGCCGTTGTGGCAACGGTAACCGCACCATGATGGCCGTCGAGTGGGGGGTGTAGTGAGACGGAGATGGAGACGGGACACGTCGCGTCAACAGCAGAAGCTGACGGGTTGGAATGGAACAAGGCCAGGATATACGAAGTCAATCAATCAAGTAATATAATTGAGGATATTTAAAAGGGTATGAGTTGTATATGGTTGATTAGTAGGCAGAAGTCGCTCCAAGTCCGGAGAGGTCGCGGGAAATGTCAAGTTCTGGGCCGATCGATCTACTCGGGACGAACCAAGAAAACAATCAATAAGACCAAGACGGGAGGACCACAGTTTGAGAACCGGGGAATCAAAAGACACAAAGAACAATTGCTTGTTTCGAGACTGTGTGATGGGGGAAAAAGAGCGAGGGAGTGGGCAGATGGGCGAGAGAAGTGGGCGAGCTAAATGGCAGTCAGTTGTCCACAGCTCACTATGAGGTCTGTGACAATGCCGATAGACCAGGAGTTTTCGCGTTTGGGTTTTTTGAGGGGAGGGATTTAAATTACTGGGTCTGCGACCTAGATTAATTTCGTTTCTTTCTTTTTTGAGTTGCTGCAAGGTTGTTTTATTCAGGAATCTTGTCCAACATTTATATGGTGTACATGTCTACTACTAGTAAATAACCGCGAAAGCAAGTCATCATCACTGCATAATTCTGGGGGTCTGTAAGTCTCCAACCAAACCACAAAGCTTCTAAATGAATCCAAGCAGTAATCAATCAAATGGATTCCTACGGAACCTTCGGTTAGCAGACTTGGCACTGGCCAACCCCAACAACGTCACTTACTGGTTCTCAACTAAGATCCACTCCCTCTTGTTGTCTCCACCCTCTTGAATTGAATGACTTGATGTACTACGGAGTACAAATAAATGTGGCTGCCTAATGTGGCTAAGGTGGTACCGTACCCTTACTGCATCCGGTACTGCTAACCTGGCGCCAGGCACGATGTATGAGGTATACTCCATACATCCATCTCTGACAGGTAAAGCTGAGGGAATTTGTATTCTGCCTGGGGTTTCTTCTAAAAGAATATGGCCCACGATACGGAGTGTCCAATGGAGAAACAGTAAGTATCACAATAAAAACAAATCTATCCCAAGGTCCACAGCTGAAGCACCCCTTGCCTTCCTGGACCTATTTTCCCGTCAGTCGGGTTGGTCAATTATACTTTGGGTTAGATTCTCAACAAATACCGCGGTAGATTCACTCCCCCCTCACGTATTCCGAGTACTCTTTGGTGTGGCTTTACTTTTTCCTAGGCTCCTCTTGGATTTACCCTACATAAATGTCTCACTGTTGCAAAACTTGTACTTAAAATATCTCAAACGTCGCCCCCCTTACTACAGTAGTACCGTTAAAACTCCTTGTCTGTCATTCTTTCTACAACAACTATTATTTCCGAAAGTGCAACTCTCATTACTTTCCTCATATCTACACCGGGCAGGCCAATTTATCTACGTGGATTAATACACCCTACTAGTAATTCGTAGTGCATAGCCAAGAAGCACGAAGCCCCCTGTGCGTGCATTGAAACCTGCATATACGGACTAATCCAGTCTAGCGTGGCAGTGACCCTCTCTCAGCCTCTTTCCTTCCCTTATCATGGATTGAGGGGTATAAGGATGTAACAGCATTGCTTCAAATCACTAATTTTTTGGGCCAGCTGTTCCCTCTGCCCCGCACTTGTCATGCAGTGTGCGGTGTGAAGTGACGTCGATCGGAGATGATCAACCCGCTTGTGACGATCAAGACATCAAAAGAAGCCTTCAATAGGTAGTGATAAAGGACATTGTCAGCGACTTGTACATTATGCAGAGGTATTAGAACTTCTTTGGTCTCACCTCCGCAATACAGTTTGAAGATAAAGATCGACCATTGGTATTGCTTTCACTCAGTGTCGACCTAAACCTGCCCGACCGACTAGGTTGAACAAGCCGAGGCAAGTATGACGCTTTCGCTCTCACCGACTGACTCCTAGGTAGAAAGCACCAATTATTGCTATTCTATTGTCTTCAATATTGTCACATGATAGGCCCCTCTGTGGAGGTACAGAATTGACTACTGACGGGGAGTCCGAATGCTGGCGGCAGAGTAGGGCCCGGAGAAAAACAATCAGAGATGAATTTAATCCTGTCTCCGCTGGTCTGTCCTTCCCCAAACTTCGGCCGCGTTAGCCTTCCCCTTAGTCTCCGGTACCCACCAGTAGATAAAGCTTCCAAGGAGACAGGCCATCGCTGCAAAGATCCAGTAGATCCTGCCTCGTCCACCCAACAACTCGTTCAGCATCGGGAAAAACTGTGCCACGATGAACGTGGCAATCCAGTTCGCTCCCAGCGCCCAGCTCTGTGCGGCGCCAACCGCCTCCGGGCCAACGAGCTCAGAGGCTAGAATGAAAGGGACTGGGCCTAGACCGACGGCGAAACAAGCAACAAAGAGTAGAACAGCTATGGCGGATAAAGCTTTCTGGTTGAAGTAGATGCCTAGCGCCAACAGGACGGAATTAAGACCCATACCGCTGATACTTAGGAGTAGGCAGGAGCGTCTACCGATCTTATCAGGCAGTGGGGAGCAGGCCAGGGTGATTACAAGATTGATAGCCGAGATGATCACACTCAACAGGGCTGCGGTGGTGGGAAGGATGGTCTGCAAAAGGGAGACACTGTACATGATGATACTGTTGATACCAGTGAACTGCTGGGAAACCATGACTCCAACCACTGCAATGATGGCAGGGTGGTAAAAAGAATCAGTAATAGCCCGCAACATGGTAACCGGAGGTTGTTTGGGTGGCATGTTTCCAGACGGTGGTGATAGTAGGGACTGCTCTTCCCCAGAGCTGTGCTCAGGCGTTGCAAATGTTCTCCAGCCTTCAACCTCTGGCTCGATGTCTGCATCCTTTCCCCGTATACGTTGTAGCACCTGTCTGGCCACATTCCCTTTCTGATGATCTGCGAGCCAGATGGGGCTTTCCGGGACTAAGAAGAGGCCGAAAAGCTCCAGACATCCGATGGCGCCAGCAATTGCAAGTATAATTCTCCACATACTTCCTTTACTCAAGAAGTAACCAAGTGACTGTGTCAGCAGAATACCGACGTTAGTCATGATTTGTGTAAAAGCGCCGAAAAGCCCCTTAGCACTGGGAGGAGCAATCTCCGAGATATATATTGGACCCACGACGATGGAAGCGCCTGCGCCAATACCAGATAAAAGCCTACCTAGACTCAACATGGGTATATTGGACGCAAATGTTTCCGCTATAGGGCCTAGGATGAAGAAGATGGTGGTCGCTCGCAGTGTGAACAAGCGGCCATGTTTGGTGGCAACTGGACCCGACAGGAGAGCTCCTAGCAAGCCACCAAGTGTATATATAGAGGATACCAGGCCGAATTGGGATGAGTTCATAGGTATGCATTGCGGAAGGCCCGGTGTTGCTGTCGAATGAATGCTTTTTCGCTCGCAGGTGATCACGGCCTGGGGGGCATTGAGCTCAGCCTATCATAATATATTGTCAGCCAATGTATTGGAGCCTCCAGTATGCATCAAACTGTGTGTAATACCAAATGATATCCGAACTGAAGTGGCCCCAACGTGGTGATAAAAACAAGGTAGATCAGGTACGGAGTGACCTTCGACCCGCTTGGTCCACCGAGGACCATGGTGCATATGCTAATAGAGCTCCCTCTACTTTTTCGAGAGCTTTCAAAATTGGTTCGGGTTCATTGATATTGATTGGAGATTTGATGATTAGTTGTTGAGGTGGAGTCCCCTTTATCTCATGGGATGGAATGACGTTATCTGGATCCTTATCGGACTTATCGGGATAAGGAAACTCCGTCGCGGAAAGTAAAAACAGAACGTGATCCTTTTGATCTGTTGATTCTCCATGCTTCATGTCAAATATGAGTCTGTTCCTTGCCATTCTTGTTGTTTCTGTATAACTCTCCAGATGCATATACCTAAGGATTCTATTGATACGCACTTGTACCTCATTGAAGTGGACTTCTTGAACTGAAGGATCAGCCCATTACGTCCAGACATACATCTACTAGATAATTACAGAGTAACACTCCAACGAAGGCTTTGGTTTTATATAGTATTTTGGAAAACAGTCCAGGCTGGTATATATACTAATCTGGATCATTTTAGGGAGCTGTTTTAATGGTCCACACTATGTTTCAGCTATCCTTGGAAGTGTCCAGAACACCTACTCCGAATTCATTACCAAATCCCGCAAGGGAGATGTTATACAAATGCGTCTCGACTAATAAACTTGGCAATATGCCAATAGGAATCTGCACTCGAGGGTAGTAGATCTGAGAATGTTATACGAGACTACAAGTGACATGGCCGAAATACGATCCCTCCTTTACCTCTATGGGACTAAAGAAGATATCACCAGACAAAATCATTTGAAATACTCCTTTCAAGAATCCTAAAAGCAATATAAATAAGGCTATACTTTCTTTTATCTGTTTCAGTCATCAACGTTATCATTTATCATTCTATCATATCGACTGACATCATGAAAGCTCGCGAATATATCTATAAGAAAGGAAATGAAGACGAGAATATTCTTGTTGACGTGTACTGGTCAGAATTATCCTTCAAACGTAGCAGGTCCCATTGGTTGGTAAACCTCACTGTGGGAATTAGGGTACTCGTTATTGACTTGGCCATACAGCAATTATCTTCCATGCCGGTGGTTTTGTTAAATGGTCCAAAGAGGTCGTTCCAAAATCCGAGATCTCTACTCTGACAAAATTAGGGTTCGTGGTATTAACGCCAAACTACAGACTATGTCCACAAATACCTGTTTACAATGGACCGATCACGGATTCTCGGGACTGTTTGGTGTGGGCAGCCAACGAATTCCCTGGATTGTTGCAAAATGAGTCTATGGAAGTAGATCCGACTCAAATTGTTACCATGGGACATTCTGCAGGTGGTACATTGGCTTTACTGATGGTGCATCCGATCTATGAGACTTACAGAAGCAGGTCACTACTGTCTAACCGAGGAATAGGGATGTACACCGGAAGTCCCAGTCACAGCGATTCTTGACTTCTATGGCCTCAAATACTTTTCCAATCCAATGTGGCGACTACCTATTCCCGAGTTTGAAAAATCATCCTCCTGGCCACAAAAGTACACCGACAAGATCTACGAGGGGTACCAAGTTTCCGCATCGGCGCGTTTCTTGGGGAGCGATACTCTTCCTCCGAGGGATGCATGGTTCGCTACTTATATGAAACAGGGAACCTTGTTAGATGAGATAGTCAAGAATGAAGATAAGAGTTGTATTGACGGTACGGCTCGGCTTTCGACCTCGTTTCCACGAACCATATTTATGGTACAGCAGTTAAAATGACCCACCATCGTTATAGTGAACGGGCTCATGAAGAATTGAAGGGGTTGGGGGTCGTTACAGATCTGTTGCTGGCAGATGGTGAGGAGCATGTGTTTGACTTGACCTTGGAAGAAGATGACGTGACCTTTGTTAAGTACGTCTTACAGGGTTGAAGTTCCTTGCTCGGGCAGTAGAGCTGCTGTAAAGAGTGAAGATGTCAAGCTGTAAGTTGCGGGTACCTTGCGTGGTTGAATCATTATATGAGTGAATAGCCAATAAGATTGGTTGTACATAAAACCAAGAAAAAATGCTCTTATCATGCAATGTCACTTGAATTATCCTTGGATAGGGATACAGTTAGATGGATTTGACTACTGAGCACCTAGGGTTATGGGGGTGGAAGAACCAACTCATTGGTCAATTCACTAGGATTGCTGACTAACAATCCAGGGCATAAATCCAGATGCAAACAAATACAAATCAGCGATCGTGTTTTCAGCTTCTCAGATCCCCATACCATTTTCTCCCTATCACCATTATTACTGCATCCTGCAGGTCTCATGGTCTAGCGGTGGAGCTGACCCCCCGTACCTCCCTTTTATCTTCGTGCACTGTTCGCACCACACCACCCACTGGGTTCCATGGGTCTGTCTCCTGATTTATTGAAGCTAACCCTCGGCCATCTCCACATTCGCCTCTTGCCTCTCTCTCCATGAGTCTGACAAACCCACCCTCATCCTCCGGCCCGTTAACTGCTGCTTCGTCCAGGCCCACTGCGGCCACCGTCAGCCAGAGTCTGTCTCTGAAAAAGAACCTGCAGGCCGCTGTTGATGGTAATACCAGTTATTATTATCTTCTATTATAATTCTCGTTTTTTCATAACCTGTTACCTTTTCATTCTCTTTGTTCAATCGATTTTCTTTTATTTTTTAGGGTTGCCATGTCACGATGTGCCCTGATTGAGTGAAAGATATTCTTGTCTGCAATCGTATGAACACCTATAGTACCACTTCTATATTACACCTTCACAAAGAAGGCGATCAGTTGTCCACCAAGATATTCTTTGCATTTTTCTTTCATCATGTTTGGAAGGAACTTCCCGTTCTTCAACTCTATCGGCGGGTTTTATCCACGTGGTAATGGCTTTCCCTGACTGGCATTGGATTGAAAGACTCCAAATACCGTTTCCCTCTTAATGACTCCTTGTGTTCCCTGAAAATTATTATCGGTACTATGCTATAGTATTTGGACTGTTGATCTACATGTTGTGGAAAATGACTATTGGAAGCTAACGCTATTATGATGTTTAAAGAGCACCTAGATCCAAGGAAGCCGTCTGGAACTGGATATACCAGCAAAGTCCGCGTCCGCGACAAATACCACATCGTGGGATTCATTAGTAGCGGCACTTACGGACGAGTCTACAAAGCCCTTGGCAAAAATGGTCAGAAGGGTGAATTTGCAATCAAAAAGTTGGCAGGATCCATCCGTTCTTCCGTTAGTCTCGGATCGCTGACCAGTCGCAGGTTTAAACCGGATAAAGAGGGAGAGATCATCCAATACACCGGCCTCTCACAGTCTGCCATTCGAGAGATGGCCCTGTGTTCCGAACTGGATCATGCCAATGTCGTACAGCTAGAAGAGATTATCCTTGAGGACAAGGCCATTTTCATGGTCTTCGAATATACAGAACATGATTTACTGCAGATTATTCATCATCATACGCAACCACACAGACATGCTATTCCAGCCCCAATGGTCAGGTCGATTCTGTTTCAGCTTCTCAACGGTCTACTCTATCTCCATACTAATTGGGTATTGCATCGAGATCTGAAGCCAGCCAACATTCTGGTTACGTCAAGTGGCGCCATTCGTATCGGAGACTTGGGTCTGGCTCGTCTCTTCTACAAACCCCTCAACTCTCTTTTCTCGGGCGATAAAGTCGTGGTCACGATTTGGTATCGTGCCCCAGAATTACTGATGGGTAGTCGTCATTACACCCCAGCTGTCGATCTCTGGGCCGTCGGATGCATTTTTGCAGAGCTTTTATCCCTCCGCCCCATTTTTAAAGGCGAGGAGGCCAAGATGGACAGCAAGAAAACGGTGCCATTTCAACGTAATCAAATGATGAAAATCATCGAAATCATGGGTCTCCCCACCAAAGACATTTGGCCGGGCATAGTGTCGATGCCCGAATACTCCCAACTCCAGTCACTAGCCATGTCACGTGCTCCCGGACATTTTCCCCGGTCTTCGAACCTGGAAGGCTGGTATCAAAGCTGTTTGAAAAATGGCGGGTATGCCACCTCGTCCGGTGCCGGGACCCCTGGGGCAGATGGCTATGATCTGTTGTCGAGATTACTCGAATACGATCCTACCAAGAGGATAACTGCGCAGGAGGCACTAGAGCACCCATACTTTAAGAACGGAGGGCCTATCTCCGCCAACTGCTTCGAGGGCTTTGAAGGGAAATATCCACACCGTCGTGTCACTCAGGATGACAATGATATCCGGTCTGGAAGCCTGCCTGGTACAAAGCGGAGCGGGCTACCAGATGATAGTTTAATGGGACGCGCCTCGAAACGGCTCAAAGAATAACCTAATTATAGTCGATACGTTGAGAACCTATTTATACTTTGGAGCGGGAGTAATTGCGGGCTTTTGAATCTGCATACACTTCATTTGTGGCATTTTGCATTGGCGTTCGTTTGGTTTTGCTGCCGAGATGGCATGGTAAATTTAGCATATCTACAGTATATAAGATAAATATAGAACATTTAGTAGAATGTTAGCCGTTCAGCGTCATCTTCATTGTAAATGGATATACCGAAGATTCACCTATGATGTAGTAAACTAGACAATCAAGATACATTCCCACATTCGCGCCCAATATCCCTGTTACCTACCCGCCAAGAACCCAGTGCCAAATGTCAAACAACGTGAGAAGAAATTGGAAGAAATTCAGATCAGAAGTAATTACATCAAATGAAACGGCTTAGTAGCCTGATTCATAGTTAGCGATCATTCCAGAAAACGAAGGGTTGTTTCTATACGTACCATTTTGTTCTCTCCGTCCGTTCCCCTCATCGTTATCATTATCATCGTCCTTACCTGAGAGTGCAGACGCCTGGCCAGCAGCATCTTGAATGTGCTGTTCATCGCCGCGAAGTTTCTCAAAATAAGCTTTGATATCCTCCGCACCCACAGGCTTACCCGTCTCCGCAAATGGCTTTAGAAACTCCTTAACTTTGTCACGCAGATGATTGTATACCATTGCGCCTTCGATGGCTCGCACACGATCGATGTTGCTCAATGCAGCTTCACCGCGGTCAAGGAGGCTACCGGTGCCAGTGCTGCCACCACCATTGGCTTCCCCATTCTCAGAGAGCGGGGGCTCGTAGGTTTCTTCTTCTTCACGCAACTGGATGTGCGGGGAGAGATTGGGGTAACAGTCGCGACAGCGGCAGAAGTGGTCGCGGAAGTCTTCTTTCAAGAATAAGGAGAATGCACCGGAAGGAGCAGGGTCGGGGAGAGAGTCATGCTTGTTCTTCAGTGAAGGGGGTTGGGTAAGCTCTTCCTTTGGTGTTGGGTTGGGCTCTGGCTTCGAGTCCAAGGGGGTATTCTCAGTATCTTCCTTGGTCCGCTTCGTAGTCGGCTCGCCTTCTTCCTCATCCTCCATTTTCCGTTTCTTAGGATTAGTGGTTTGTTCTTCTCTGACATCTGTAGTTGTAGTATCTGGTGTAGGCCCGGCAGTCTTGGACAATCCACCTTCCTTGTACACAGGGGGAAGGAAGCCCACCGTTCCCGCATATCGTTTCAACCAGGGATTTGAGTCAATGCACTTGTAGCAGAGAAAAGTCTCGAAATCGTCTTCCCCAGGAAATCCCGGAGGAAGTGGCGTCTCTTCATCATCCTCAATCTGACCATTCCCACCCGCGTTTTTCTTGAAGTCCTTATACCAATCCCGCGGCAGCCCGATGAGACACTCTGGATGCCACCAGTCTTCTCCACAGCCGCCCGATTCAACGGTTCCCAGTCCAAGACACTGAAACATAGTTCCCTTTTCTTCTTCCGCATTATAGTCCTCGCTACAGCCACAGAACTTGTTCTGAAAATTTTGGTTATACTTGTTCTCGGGATGCGCTTGTTCAGAATGGACGCCCTTCGCGCCGGTCTTTGGGTCGTTGCGCAACGTGCATGGAGCGGACGATGGTATACGAGTCGTACCACAATCACATACAAAGTTTCGTTTGTTGAATAGTTCGACGAGTGTGTGCTCGCCATGACAGGCGATGGAACAGGAGTAGCACACTCCTGCTGCGGTGTGCGGCGCATCGGCGGTCTTTGGAGGAGGGTTGCAGGTTAAGCAAGCGTATAAAGTTTGTCGCAATGGCCCTAAATCTTTCGTGCAGGAGTCGAATGACTAAAAGGTCAGTTCCTTGTGTCGTGGTATATCGCAGGCTATGCTCACATAAGGTAAGATTTCGCGTGCATCAGCTTCGAGTTGCATCTGACTTTCGATGAATCTAAAGTGAACTGTTAGATATTGGTTTATTTTGGATCGCCCATTGCACGAGTGTACTCTTCATCAACTTTGACATGGAGTGGGTACTTACTCTTTCGCAGTCTGCGAGTTCTGCGAGCTGAAGCTCTCGCGCCGGTTGCTGGCATTGTGGCCGTTCTTCGTCTGGTCGGCATCAGACGGCACGGTCTCAGAGTTATCCATATTAATTAAATGAGCCGCTGATTTAGATATAAGTATACTAATCAAACAGCGATGGTAGGATGAATAAAAACTGTTCTGCGCCTAGCTCTCGTTATGCGTTCAGACACGGCGCGGCGCCAGAGCACTTTAAGTGTTTGCTTTGTTTGCAGTTAGTAATGAGCCGAGCGTGATTTATTTGCTTTACATTTTATATTGTTATATACATATAAATACTTCTTTTTTAGATCAATGATGAGAGTATAATTTGAATTTTACTTACTTTTAAACCATGGAAACATCGGTTATGAAGCGCATCGCGAATCATACCGTATGTCTGTTCCAGGACTATATCCACCATCGTGATAATCACGTTGAACGACGAAAGATGAACATTCTAAGTCTCACTCATTGAGCGAGATCCTAAGAAGGGAATAGCGCGTAGAGACTTGCTCCAGAGCTTCTACATTAGTGCAACCAGACCATGTCTAGGCCTCTGGGGTATATTATCAGGCACCAAGTCATAGACTTTCCTAAACCGGGTTTAATTGAAAAGACGCGTCATGTCGCGTTTTGACGCGTATCTCGATACCCGCACGCATCACCGCCCCAGCAACCGATTGATTGAATCCCTCCCTTTGCTCCTCCTCGCAGCACACCAAAAAGACCCTCACTCAAAAACATTTGTGGGTTTGGTTCAATTTGTCATTCTTTCAAATTAGAATCCCTCACACTAATATACACACACACAATGAGGTATGTACCAAAATATATCCTGCATGTAGCGCATTATCCATCCCGAAATTTTTTCTCTCTTTTTCTCCCTGCTGTTCAACTTTTCGAGCAAGGCTAAGAGCTACACAGTTCACCACTTCGCCCCAGTAATACCGCCGCAAACCGTGGGCTAGGCAATTTGAACCGTCGCAAGAGAGACAGAGAGCCCGATGATGAAACATCTTCAATCGCTCCCCCCTCTAGTCGTAAGTAGAAGCATGAAGAAAGAATCTGTTCTGTGTCCTTACTGACTTCGTAGCCCCCCCCTCTTCCCCTCCCATGCTTCCTTTTGAAGATGACGACCGCGATGAAGAAGCAGAGCTTTTGGAAGATATTGACGACCTTGACGAAATGGCAGAGGAAGGAGAGGGCATTGATCTGTTCGGCGACAGCTTCGAAAGAGACTACACGAGCAGAGAAGACGATCGTTATCAGGGAGCCGACATTGATGACGAAGAACAAGAAGAGCTAGACATAGGCACACGTCGCCAACTGGAAGCTCGCTTGAACAGGAGAGACCGGGAACTGGCACGGCGCAGTCGCATGCCTCGTGCTTTTCTGCAAGACGACGATGACCAAAACATAGATCTTACTCGCCAGCCTCGCCGGCGGAGGCATCACTACGACGAGGACCGAGAAGATATTGACATGGGTGAAGGTGGCATGGAAGACCTGTCATTGGAAGAGATGATGGATATCAAGGCCCCTAATGTCACAGACTGGGTGTTGCAGCCCCAAGTCCTGCGCTCCATCTACCGAGAATTCAAGGCGTTCTTGACCGAGTTCACTGACGACTCCGGTGCTTCGGTGTACGGAAACAAGATCAAGACTCTTGGTGAGGTTAACTCGGCCTCTCTCGAAGTCTCCTACGATCACTTGTCCAGCACCAGGGCTGTGTTGGCATACTTCGTGGCCAATGAGCCCACCGAGGTTCTGAAAGTTTTCGATCAAGTTGCTCTCGATGTCACATTATTCCATTACCCCCAGTACCACGACATCCATAATGAGATCCACGTTCGCATCATCGATCTTCCTACCATCAGTACTCTCCGTCAATTGCGCCAGTCTCATCTCAACTCCCTTGTGCGTGTCACTGGTGTCGTTACGCGCCGCAGTGGTGTGTTCCCGCAATTGAAGTATATCATGTTCGTTTGTGGCAAATGTAATATCACTCTGGGGCCGTTCCAGCAGGAAGCCAGCCAGGAAGTAAAGATTTCCTACTGCCAGAACTGCCAGTCCAAGGGGCCGTTCACCGTTAACTCAGAGAAGACGGTTTACCGCAACTACCAGAAGATGACTCTTCAAGAATCGCCTGGCTCCGTCCCCGCTGGACGACTTCCACGCCAACGTGAAGTGATCCTTCTTGCAGACCTCATTGATTCCGCTAAGCCTGGTGACGAAGTTGAAGTGACTGGTATCTACCGCAACAGCTACGATGCCCAGCTCAACAACAAGAATGGATTCCCTGTGTTCGCCACTATTATCGAAGCAAATCATGTTATCAAGTCTCACGACCAGCTGGCTGGTTTCCATTTGACTGAAGAAGATGAGCGTGAAATCCGCGCCCTCTCGCGAGACCCAGAAATCGTGGACAAGATCGTCCGTTCCATTGCTCCCAGTATCTACGGCCACCAAGACGTGAAAACAGCCGTCGCTCTCTCCCTCTTTGGTGGTGTTAGCAAGCAAGCCCAAGGAAAGATGTCGATCCGTGGAGATATCAACGTCCTACTGCTCGGTGATCCCGGTACTGCCAAATCTCAATTCCTTAAATACGTTGAAAAGACCGCCCACCGTGCTGTCTTTGCAACGGGTCAAGGTGCCAGTGCCGTCGGTCTGACAGCCAGCGTGCGCCGCGACCCGCTAACCAGCGAATGGACTCTGGAAGGTGGTGCTCTCGTTCTTGCAGACCGCGGTACATGTCTGATCGATGAGTTCGACAAGATGAACGACCAAGACCGTACCTCCATCCACGAAGCCATGGAACAGCAAACAATCTCCATCTCCAAAGCTGGTATCGTCACCACACTGCAAGCTCGCTGCGCCGTTGTCGCAGCAGCAAACCCCATCGGCGGCCGTTACAACAGTACTGCACCTTTCAACGCCAACGTCGAGCTCACTGAACCCATTCTCTCTCGTTTCGACATCCTTTGCGTCGTCCGCGATCTCGTGGATCCTGCTGAAGACGAACGCCTTGCCAACTTCGTTGTAGAATCCCACCATCGCGCCAACCCAGCCCGTCCCCTGCGAGACGAAGAAGGCAACCTAATCGATAGCGACGGCAACCGCATCGATGAAGAAGGCTATCGCCTCGATAAGGATGGGAACCGCCTGCCATTCACCCCCGAAGAAATCGCCGCTCGTGAAGCCGCAAACCGCAAAATCGAAGAAGAAAAAGAGGGCGAAATCCCCCAGGAACTCCTTCGCAAATACATTCTTTACGCCCGTGAACGCTGCCACCCGAAGCTCTACCAAATCGATCAAGACAAGATTGCCCGTCTTTTCGCAGACATGCGTCGCGAATCCCTCGCAACTGGCGCATACCCCATTACCGTAAGCTTCCACAAATAAACCCTACAAATCAGATAAAAAGCAAACTAACAAACACATTAACAGGTCCGTCACTTGGAAGCCATCATGCGTATCGCAGAATCCTTCTGCAAGATGCGTCTATCGGAATACTGCTCCAGTCAAGACATCGACCGCGCAATAGCAGTAACAGTCGACTCTTTCATCGGCAGTCAGAAGGTTTCCTGCAAGAAGGCTCTCTCTCGGGCTTTTGCCAAGTATGTCCTTTTTGCCTTTTCCCTTTTCTTTTCCTCTCCTTCACCGCCTTCATTTCATTTGCAAGTAATACGGTATTGACAATTATAAAACAGGTACACATTATCTAGACCTAAGCCTCAGTCGAGACGGAAAGCGGGTATTGCTGCGCCGAATCCGTATATCCCTAAGGCGGCTGCGCCTCGGGCTTACTAGATCTTATGTGAATATAAACTGTGCGGGGTTTACGTTAATTAATGGGAGCTTATTCGGATTGCTATGATATCAAATTTTTTTGTTATTTCCTTTTTAATAGAAATTTGAACGAGATACATTAATGTGTGTGGATTCTGGATTCATTTGACCTGATCTAATTCGGGTCGATTTGACTTGGATGAATCTTTTCTTATGGGTTTCATGGTGAGATATTTTTACATTCAGTGTGTGGAGTTCAGGGTCTTCAGTGTTGTGCTCCTGTGGATTTGGAAGTGAATGTCGTTGATCAACTATCAGTCAGATAAGACATACAGCATGTGATTTGAGAGAAACAACTGAATAGAAAAAAAACCACATAGAAACTACAGAAAACCAGTCCCGTTCCCAGCCCCAGAGTAACCATCAACCAACGCCGTCCATTTTCGTCCGCGCTGCCAAGTGAATAAAATAAACCATGTACCACCCACCATAGACAGCCCCAGGCTATCCTGTATTCGCCTGTCCCTGCCACCCCTCCTGCGGGAATGGAACTTTCCCAGACTTACAGGGTATCATTGTAGTCATGATATCCTGATGTCAATCGATGAAAGGTTTCCTGAGGTACTAGACCAAGCCACATTGCTATCTACCTTTGGGAAAGTGTCCTAGTGGGCCGTGAAATGATGCGTTCCAGTATTATTCCATCTGTGTCTTCCCAAACGACCAGTCGTGCGGTCCCAATGCAAGGAGTACAGAATAATGATGATAAAAAGGACATCTCAAAGCCTTCAGTCGTCACTGATTCGTCTCTCGGGACGGGGCTTGCGCAAGCTCTTCATCCGATTGATAAAGCCGCCGCCACCACCACCCCCGCTGGCATTACGACCCTCGTCGTATCCGTATGATCGGTCCTCTGTATGTCTCCGTTCCAGGCCGGAACTTTGCTTCGGGCTGCTAGAAGAGCGAGCTCGTCCCAGTCCTTGTGATTCCTCGGCGATCCGAGCACCTTTCTTCTCCCACGCATCATCGTAATCCTGGAAGAATGGGTTCTTCTCGTTGGCCTTGATCGTTCCGATATTACCGGAACCCGCGGGTGCCATATAGGATGCTTCAGGTGATACCACGCGGCCGTTGGATGGGCGATTACCCACTCCGCGGAGTCGTTGCGCCAAACTCTTTTTCCGTTGCAGACCTCCCGCCCCTTGTTTGATCTGTTGATCATTCTCGCTCTCACGGCGTTGGATGGCAGCTTTACTGGCGGGAGCCCCATCCAAGAAGGTACTGGTTCCTAATCCCATACTCTGTTCGCCATGCACCGGCTCGATCCGCGAGGTCGGATCGAAGTTCACACCTTCTGTTTTACGAGTCTCGACTGCACCATAATCGTTATAACCTTGCTCCGATCTTCCGTGGAACAGATCCAGATTAATGTTCTGGTTGACGGGACCAGAGCCTCCTAAGGCCATGTTGGCAGAATCTGCAGGGAAGGCTTGCATGGGGGCTGTGCGTAAGCCCTTGCGGTTACGGTTCGGGTTGCACGCATCAAACGGTCCATCGTGATGGAACACTACCCACAAATTAGTCGGATGCTTCAGATATAAAGTACCATGTCAGGTGGGATCACTTACTTCCAGTGCCGTAGATACTAGTCACATCGAGTTTGTCAATAATGTCAAGTTGGTAGTTGGTCTTTTTCGAGGAACGAGACTTGCCGTCTCGATGACGAGCTTCCCGTTCCCGCCGCCTCCTCTCCCGTCGGCGTCGCTCGTCTTCTGGGTCAAGCAGCTTGGGACGCTCCATGATGGACGACTCCGAGTTCCGACGAGGCCGGCGATCACGGTCCCGGGGCCTCGGCAGGCCTGCACTCGGCGGGTCAGCGAAGATGTCTAGCGGATCTTTCCCCCGGCGCTCCGGACGTTCCTTCGACGTGGTTGGGCGGTGACCGCTCGAAGCACCACCATTCTGCGAAGGCCGATCGGGGCGAGACGGAGCGGGTCGGTAGCCCGTTTGTTGAGGGGCTGAATTGGAGTTGAGTGAGAGGTTTTCCTATGCGAGAAAGATATACAGTTAGATCCGTTTGGGTGGTGTGGCATCGATAGGAGACATACAAAGAGATCGCGCGTATTGTTCGTCATATCGGACCGATCGATGGGGGAGATGATGCTTCCAGTGCCAGTGGGCGCCGACTGTGGCGACAGGGGTCCGTAATCGTCGAGAAAAGGATTCGTCGAGGTTGGTCGTTCTGGGCGACTGCCTGAGGCAATCGAGTTTGATGGTGAGAGAGCACGGTTCCTGAAGGGGTTGTTGGAGCCCAGATTCACCCCTGGGACTTGTGGCGACGGTTGACGAACCGGGGAGACTGTACAAGAAATAGAAAATCCATGTCAGTTTTATCTCTAAGCACTCGCAGGCCAGACACGGTCTAAAATGACGACGGAATGAAGCAACACTGATAAGGGGAGTCGGGCCCCGCAACGATGTGAAACGTTCTGCGATTGAGCCCAGCCAAACAAAGGCGGATGACGAACCTTGCGGACCCAGCGCCATGGCGGGTGGATAAGCGTACGAGAGCGTGGGAGGTTGCTGAGAGGCATTCATGTTGGCGGAACACGCAATGCGTCCACGAGGATGGGCGAGTGAAAAGCGACGATTGGGGATGACAGGGGAAGCATAAAACACGATCACGGGAAATAAAGGAGAGCTCTAATAATGCGATAATCGATCGCAAGCGCCGAGCTAGCAAACAAGAAAATAATAAAGAAAAATCCCAGCCGGTGGTTTGTGAAACAGCGATGCCTCGGAAGTCGGTCAGGGGGCCGGTGACGATTGGAGGGGGATTTTTATTGCAGGAGATTTCGGAGATGCAGTTATGGAGATGGATTAGACCGTTGAGACTAGTATTTTAGCTTGCGTGGATGGCGAAGTCCCCTTGTCTCTTTTCATTTGATCTTCTGTGTTTTTCCAAACCAAGTAGGGGTGTGGCGGAAGAAAAGAAGAACAGAAAGGGAAGGAAACGTGCGAAGGGGAAAGAAAGAGAGAAACGGGAAATGACTAGTACCCTAGTTAGTAGAAAGGAAGGAGTGGAAAGAGAGTTGTGTAGAGTAAAGTAGTAAAGTGATGGTTGATTGACGGGAAACGAAGCGGCGGAGCGCCCCTTGGAGCCTGTCCAGTAGAAGGGATCGTCGGAGGGAATTAATAAAAAGGGGGGGTGGGAGGAAGGAACGAGGTGGATTCATGGAGATTTATTCTCCATCATTGGAGAAGAGCACAGAGAAAGTGAGAGAAAGTGACAAGAGATGTCCCACAGGAGCTGTAATTCCTCTTTCTCTGTTTTTCTCGGTTTACTTTAGCTTGAGTTGTGATTTTATTATTGTTATTCAGATTATCCACAGAGAGGGAGAGAAATTTAATACGTATACAATACAATTTATTAGAGATAACCATCGAGATATCAAACACACTTTGATAAATCAACCCCAACAAACAAACAATAGACAGCGTAAATCAATCAATAACGACCACAATATCAACACCACCACTGGTAATAAAATACAGATCGACATCATCCACTCAACTGCCGGATTGGGATTACTGCCTCCAATACAAGGGTATTTATATAGTAGATTTGTAATATCCTACTAGGTACTAGTATTAAATTGCTCGGCAAAAGGAGCTCTCTCTCTCTCTCTCTCTCTCACACACACACACACACACATACACACACACATACACACACACACATACACACACACACATACACACACACACATACACACACACACATACACACACACACATACACACACACACATACACACACACACATACACACAGCTTTCCCTGTTCCTTTCCCAATGCACCCGAACAGTCAGTCATATGAGCAAGATCCACTGAGTCAATCCCGTGGGGATGGATAGCTTGAGTGACTACAGTAATTACATACTAGGTAGTAGTAGTAAGGAACCTACTAATGTAGACCGTCTCTTCCTCCCGAGGTTCACTACCCTAGCCCTTGTAATTTACCACCGGTGAACAGAAACCTCGCTTCCTGAGTGGCGGATTGCTCCCCATCAGCACTTGGTCAATGTATTGGATCCGTTTGGTAGACCTGAATTTTTTACCCGCCATGCTCGACTCCGTATATTAATACCGGGGCTAACTTGCTGCCTGCTGGTACCCCAGAAATCAATCATCAAACCAGACCACTAAACTATCTTAGGCATTAGGCACAGGAACAGGTTCTTGTACATGGAGGTTTTCCAGTTTTGGGGCAGGAGAAAAAGCAAAGAGAAATCTCCTATTGATTGTTTTACTTCCTTGATTTTCAGACACAGAGCAAACCAACCAATTCCAGACTTTCGTTCGTATTGAGCGATATCACGGGATGATTGAAGCCCATTCTATTTTGAGAAAAATACGCCACCACCACCACCAACTTTAACCCTTCCACATACATGAATTACTCAAAATAACATTCCGCAAGGAATGTACGGAGTATACAAAAAGAGTAAGATGCAATTTTTAATTCAATGCAATCAGTTCTCTTCGATTTATATTCTATCCCGACCAGGTACTTTGCATCAGGGACCCCTCAATCACACAAAACAGCTTCACTCTGCAGCGGATCGGCGGTTGATTTGGCTTTTCGTCCCTCAATGATCGACATTATTAGTCTCTGTCCTACGTTATCCTTTTCCTTGGCAGTTATCCACTGAGACCCTTACATCGGAACGCCCTGGCAGACAGTGCCTGTTGGATGCTTGATGACGGAAGCTTGCGCTTTACCTTTCTTTTTGCTTAACCAAAGTACAGAAGAATGGCCCAGCCCCCGATTGCACTCTGCAGGGAGCACAGAGTACTGCATCACCAGCGACCGCGTTGAAAAGGATGACGTCGGGGAAAATCCTAGGACATGCGTCAACATTCCTCTAAGGGGCTTAACAGAAATTCGAAGTTTATTTCATTCATCTGAGATCTCTCATTAGAGTTTTACTGTACATGACCCGCTGTCCTACAATCAACAATCAAATTAACACCACCCCCGGAAACAGCAAAGAAAAACAAATGACGGCCAGAGCTTAATCCTTTCCATGGTCAGCCAACCCGAGACACTCGGCCATGTTGAAGAAGATGTCCACCGAGCTGTACACGCCACCAAACAGCTCCTGGCAAGGGCCCTGCGCAAACACCGGTACATCCGTCAATGAGTGCACACCCTGGTCCGCATCGACGGGTAAAGTGCCGTTGATCAGGAACCCAGTCACCGCGTCCTTGTAGTTGGCAAAGTAGCCGTCGGATCCACTGCGCTTCGTCGCGGGCTTCCGAGGTCCCTCCTTGTGCACTTCATAATTCTCTTGATGGTCGGGGAACGCCACCACGCCGGCATGCAGAGTGTAGCGCGGATCCCAGCGGGCCGGGAAATGGACCCCTTCCGAGTACCGCAAGGCGTTAGGGCCGCGCACGGTGTACTGCGAGAGTCCCGAATTCTGATAGGTTCCGACAGCCCGTCGCTTGTCGCGATCATCTTCCTGTGCGTTCAGGTATTCGGTGTCAACCGAGCCGGTGACGTCGAATCCGTGGCCGTGGTCAGCGGTAACAATAATAAGAGTGTCCTCCAACTGCCCAAGGGCTTTGAGCTTCTCGATCGTGGCGCGCACGGTATCGTCAAGCTCTAGCAGTTCGCCTAGAGACCGGTCGTAATCCAATGTGTGCATCTGCTTGTCGATACTGGCGGCTTCTGACATGAGGAACCAGCCATCATCCTCGTGCCGGGCGTTCAATACGTCGATTGCCTTGAGGGTCATCTCCTTCAGTCCAGGAAGATCCTCTGCGTCACGCTTTGAGCCATCTGGATAGTTGCTCTTGTTGCGAAGGTTCTCCTGGTAGACGTTGCGATCGAGCCAAGTAGCCAGGTTGGATGTGGAGAAAACACCCAGGGTCTTGGTGTCATTCGGGGCAGCCTGCAGAGCAGTCTTGTTCCAGCTAATA
Source organism: Aspergillus nomiae NRRL 13137 (assembly GCF_001204775.2). Classification (NCBI taxonomy): domain Eukaryota; kingdom Fungi; phylum Ascomycota; class Eurotiomycetes; order Eurotiales; family Aspergillaceae; genus Aspergillus; species Aspergillus nomiae. Next base: position 112,438 of record NW_015378091.1, read on the forward strand.
CTATATTCCTTCTCGGAGAACAGTTTGTAGTAATCCCGAGGCGCGTCTTCGCTGGTAATGAAGTTCTCCGCACCGGCGCCGAGGAGGACGTCCGGACCGTCCCAGTTCGTCCATTCATACTTGGTCAGCCCTTCAAAATAGGCGCTGATAACGTGGTCATACTCGCCACGGTCCCGAGTATGAGCAGCCAAGGCAGCAGGGGTGGCGTCAGCCAGGAAAGCGGTCGAGACTATTCCAATACCGGCATCGGGGTACCGGCGGCGGAAGATCTCGGAAATGGTCTCGAATTTCGGGTCATCGAAAGGATCTTTCGACGAGTCCACATACACGTTCAGAGCGTTCACTGTGGTCTTGTGGCCCGTATAAAGTGCCGTGGCCGAATTGGCCGAGTCCGTGATGAAGGAGTCCATCGAGTGGGTCATCTGGTGGCCCAAGACTGGGAACTTATCCAATTGCAACTTGGTCAAGTACTTGCCATTAATGCTGCGGTGAGCGATCAAACGAGCGGCCGTTATCATGTTAGTTGTCATACCATCTCCGACGAAGAGAACGACGTTCTTCGCCCGTCGCTTCTCTGGGAGGTCGCGCACCAGCCAGTTGGCAACCGTCTTTTCCTGGCCGTAATAGGTCAGCGTCGCCTCGTACTCGCCAGGCTCGTAGAGAGCGACCCTTCTGTATGCCTTGGCAGTGACATTGACGAGAGAGGGCTTATGCGCATCCTTCGCGAACAGGTCTACACCACTTAGTCGATGCTATATTCTTATCCAGCGGGGCGGTTCAAAACCTACCTTCATACCAGGTAAAGTTCCATCTCTCAAGTTCCGGCTCGTCGATCTCGAAATATTCTGCCGCGGCAACCCCCTCTTCACCTTTCTTCGCGATAGTGAATTTGAAGTCCGGATCAGGCTGGCCCTGGCGAGCTTCAGAGCCATTGACAGGCGAGTGGACTTCAAGGCGGATGTCAAAGTACTGTCCGGGGAGGAAATCCGCCCTAGTAGGAGTACAATAATTAGCCCTAGTGCTCTACCGCCGCCAATTACACCGACTTGAAGTCACGACTATCAAAGGATAAAAGGCATACTGGTCAGGAGGGAAAACACAGCCCAAGGTTGGACAGCCACCCAAACGCTGGTAAGTTTGGGCAACAGCGCAGGAGGCGAAGATCGCCGCACCTGCAATTGAGACGAGCCTCATCGTGATGCAGATGATGTGATCTCGAGGCAGAAGTAGAACACGAGGCCTGCAGCTGAAGGACAGAGGAAGACCAATTCCCAGGCGGGAGAAACACGTCCTTTTAAAACATGGAATGCCAAGGGAATGCGACGACCAGATACCACCCTCGCATGGCTATCTCATCTCCTGTGTACGGGTCATCCATCTCTGACTGGGTGGAATGATACGGGCTAAGTCTACGTGGGAGATAATCTCATTCGAAAGCTGCTAATCCTTGTACCTTGTGCTTGGCGAATTCTACCAGGGAACCGTTAGCTAGGATCCCGTAGACAAATCGGAATCCACCATCATCTACACGTGCAGAAGGGGGGCGTTCAATGGGGAAGCTTGGATGACGGCCCTTGTCCTCCGCCAAGCCAACTGTGGCTTGGCACGGAGTACCATGCCAAGGTTCTGGCTGGGCACGTGGGCTATTCCTGGGGGAAATAATGGAATGGTTTCCTTTGATTATGTTCGGATGAGAGGGGCTTTGGATGGTGTCATTCATCGTTCACGCTTCCGTTGGCCATGTTGGGAGGAGGGTGGACAACGAGTAGATTCGGTTACTAAATATTTACTCTCAGGGTCTCCGTCAAAGCGAGAAACCTTTGCAGAGATACGAGATTCACTCTCTGGATAGATTAAGCGAAGAAATTGTATTGGTTGCCCTAGGGCTGCGACAAGAATCAGGAGACATAGCCAAGGCTCGACTCAGGTACCAAAGTGAGATTACCTTTATAGAATGTTCCTCGACTACCTAGTAGGGCTTGACTCCGGTGCTCATACATCATACGTTTTAGGGATAGTAGACGGTGGCTTTAGTTGTCTAAATTTGAAGGGTCAAGTGACGGCTCGATTCTCGATTGTTGACTTGTGGCATGAATTCCCTGATATATACTCTTCGGACCCCTCTGGCTCTCACGTGCCCGCATGCAAGGAAATATATATCTTGAAGCAGCTAAACTCAGACAAAATCGAGCATCTACTACACATTGGTTTATTTTCACATTATTTTCACAATAAATGGAGGAGATGAGAATCAATAATATGGAGGATATAAATATCTCTAGGAAGAGATCAAAGTGAGCTCTCCCACTATCAGAATTTGTACAGGTAGTTATACTATAAACTTACGTAAACTTATGCAGGGAACATCTATACTCAATTTCGCAAAATATTTAATCATGTCCTATAAGTATTGTATTATGCTGTCTGAGCTTGAGTTTCACAAATCTGAACAGTGGGGAGAAAGTAGTGGGTCAGTGTGAAGTCAAGATCAAACAATATTTATATCGTACACCGCGGCCTTTTCCCTTCATAGCTTAGCCTACCAGAAATGTTATCACCTTTGATCTCCAACTCTCCAATAACAACAACAACAACCACAACCACAACCTATTCGAACCTACCGACCGTACCTTTTCCTTTGCCCTTCACTATTCCATGACTTCCCCACGATAAACCAATCTATTGCCCACAGTTGTTGCAGCTGTCTTTATAATTACCTCCGCTCAGCGTTCCAATAAACGTATTGATCCTACGCCATGGACCAGCCACAACCACCCACCGGTCAACCTGAGCAACCCCCACCGCCGACTCTTACAAATCCACGTTTTACTCTCGAGCTCGAGTTCGTTTCCTCGTTGGCTAACCCATACTATCTCTCGCACCTCGCAGTCACATATCCCCATCTGTTAGGAATCTCCAACGCCAGCGATGAAGGCGACGCGACCAAGGACGCTGCGGATCCTGACGCCCAGGCCTTCGCCGCGTACCTTGCGTACCTCTACTCATACTGGAAAACTCCCGAATATGCCCAATTCCTAACTCATCCTGGTGCTACCCTCCGCGCGCTACGACTCCTCCAAGAAGACACATTCCGCCGGGATATCATTCGCCCCCAAGTTATCGAAGGGCTAGCGGGGACCGGCATTAGCAACGAAGAAGGCGATGCAACTATCGAACAGGAGGGGGAACAAGATAAGGAAGAACAAGGGAAACAGGATGCAGCGGGGAATAATAATAGTTCAAAGACCTGAGCTCGGCTTTAGGGGATGAATATAAAGAAGAGCCGCGGGCATTTCTCTCGGTCTCCACGCTCGGTCTGCTCGGATGCAACCTAAAAAGGAAATCGTTGCGGGCGGCGGAGAAGTGTCAGGGGATCTACACCGGAGGTAAAAGAATTGGGTTTTCTCAAACCCTTTTCGCTTCTTCCCCGCGAAGTTGCTTCGATCGAGGTGCGGACACACTGATGCCGGTTGGTTCGCGATGGCGCGGAGCGTCATGTGTGACCGAGGCACGGCCGCTTTTCCTTGAATAGTTCGTCAATGTCGGCTATTTGTACCCTGCGAAGTGTCATAACGTCCTTTTTGGGGTACTCGCTATGTCTGTGCTGCATAGTTCGGGATGTAGCTTGATTATCGTTCGGTATCTTCCCTAAATGTGGAGAGCACCTGCTTGTATGTATCTAGTAACTACTATGGGAATACATGCATACAGGGAGCGCGCCTTGTGACCGATGGCGGTAGCATGGAATTGGGAATGGATTTTACTTGGAATGTTAGATGCTCTTAGTATTTCAGTTGTATTGAATATTCAAGTTCCAATTGTTGTGTACATTTGTCGACTTCTAGACAAATACGAGTTCATTTCGCTATGACGTGGGCCATTACTTCATTTTTTGTTTTCCTTTGTAAAGAAAGACAAGAATGAAATTTAATATAAAATTGCTTAGAAAATAAAATAGAACGAGCAAAAATATTTGACAGACGCCATAAATACAATCTACCAGTAAGCCTGGTAATAATAAACTCCTTAACGACGACGATCGCCAAGTCTCACGGGGCCAGAGAGGAACAGACTGATTTTCCCGACAGGTTCCTTTTCTTAAACTCCGTCACTAGTTACAACTCTCATCCTTCTGTCTTTCTTTCGTCCTTTCTTTCTTCCCTCTCCACACGCACAACCCCTTCTGCGTAATCCATCTGCCGCGCACTCCTTGAGCACACTTGAACTTCCGTAAGACCGCAGCGTCACTCCTTACCTGCCATTCGTTCCTGGTACAGACTACCCGCCACGACATAACTGGCGACTACTACCTAATATATCCGATGGACAGACCCCACCCCTTGGTGACTTGACTATCTTGCCCTGGACTTCATTTTCCCACCGATCCCTGTGTCCGTGACGCGTACACTAAACCATTCAATTACCTCGACTCCATGTCCGGTTCCAGACTCTTTTTTCTGACCCACTAAATTCTGTCTCTCCCAGCCGCTACCCCTGGCACTTTCTGGAATCGCGCCTGACGCCCTGTACCGCTAAAACTTCAAACACGGACATAGAATAACCTCCCCGGGAACCCTAGCCGATGGAGGGTGTACGCCAGAAATGCAGACCGAAACATCAGGTTCTGGTCTTGAAATGCTATCCACAGTACCAGAAAGGAGTGCAGGTGGTCAAGCCGAACTCAAGTGAACTCTCTTATCTGCTCTACTATGTGAGCACCCGCCGCAGCAAGCTGACAAAGGTCGGCGCCTTCTTGGAGAAGAGAGCCGCTCGGGATGTGTGGCGCCGCAAGATAGGGTGAGTTTACTGGGGAAGGCGAGCGAAAGGTCATGAATGAAATTGGCAAATAGTCTGCGGGAAATTTCGGTGAAAGTCAGCTGACATTGTGGTTGCGTCCTCTAGAAATGTGCAGGTTACGCTTCAGATCTTGAGCGCGCTCATCGAGAAAGTTCCCCGTGACTTGCCGATCTACGCACGGTCGGTCATGACAGTCCTCGAAACGGTCGTACGCTCGCAGGATATCTCCATGGTCGAGGATTCCATTGAAACCTTCGAGACCTTCTGTCGACATCAAGATATGGCGGCACTATCTGCCGAACAGGATTTTGCTACACAGTACCGAGAAGTGGTGCGGTCGTATGCGGGTTTTGCGGAAAGCGACTCTTCTACTCAATCGAAGCTTGCTGCGGGTCCTCCGGTTACGGTTCGATGGAAGACGGCGGGATTGAGAGCGATCAAAGGTGTGGTTAGTTCCGAAGCGGGTTTGGCTGCGGATGGCGGAGATTCGATACGGGTCATTCTCCCGGTCATTCTGGAGAACCTCTACAGCCCGGATGACAATTTGGTTGGTTCTCTCGAATTGAAGCTCCTCGAAGTGGACAAGAACGAATCAGAGACTGCGCACCGACGCAGGGTTAGCACGGCCACCGTGGAAACGGTCGACGCGGTGGAGGGGGATGCGTCATTGGCGGCTCAGAATACCGCTGATGTGGATCGAAAAGCGGAGATGGATATGAGGTTGCTCGCTTTGCGGTGTCTGGAGCAGATTGTCGTCAACGGGAGCAGCCGCGGCCAGATTCGTGTCACGACTCAGGTTGTGCTGGACTTTATTCTGCGCAAAAGTGGTAATAACCTAGGTCAGAATTACAAGGACAGCTGGGCTACGTCGTTGGTTGAACTGATCGCCAAATGGTGTCCTGTTCAGGTTCGCTTCATTATTTTGGTGGCTGCTATGGATATTCTGCACGACATTCCTCCCGCAGAAGAGTCTCTGGACGAATCATACGCCATCATCTATCTGATTGATCGGCTGTTAAAATCCCCCGTGAATATGATCGGACTTAGTGTTATTGATGTCTTACTGGGTCTCTTGCGTCATATGTCGTTCTTGATATCACCCTCGAGGGCTGGCAAATCGACACCAGACGAGAAGCAAAACGGACATTCAGCCCCTTTCGAGCTTTCAGCGAAAAGGGCAGAGGTGGTCTCACTCCTGCAGGATTGTATAGGCAACCTCACGACGCACATTTACTATGGCGAGCAGGTTGTTGACATGGTCAGGACGATTTTGACTCGGTTCAAACCTTCAAGAGGCAACGAGCAGGCAATAACCTCGTCCCCAACACAGTCTGATGCCCTGGGAGGCGGCAATGGTATGGTTTCGTCTGGGGAGGGTGGCCCAATAGCATTCTCCCTGCCCAGCGCAAAAACGGCAGCTCTCAAAGCGATCAAGAATATTCTCCTTGTTGCAAACACGAAGCGACTAGGAGTCACACTGACCGCAGAACCCAGGCATCAGGTGGGTCTGTATGTATGGGAAGGTACGCAGTGGCTTTTGAGTGAACCCGACAGGGATGTTCGTTATGCATACGTCGATGCCTTTTTGACCTGGCTGAACCTGGAAACATCTACCGATGATCTTAAGGTTAAGGAGAGAACTGGCAGGCCGGCCAGTCAACCGGTCAAGACTGACTTATCAGACACCACGGAACGGCCTGGAAAGCGCACTGCCAGCATGAGCGGAAACCAGAGAGAAAAGGTGATTCTCATTGCGCAGTCCAACTTCCTTCGCTTACTTCATCTCACTATCTTTGACCTTGCGACTGATCACCCGACGTCTGTTTCCGAGATTATGCTGCTTCATCTACTATTAGTAAGCCTGGTGAAGCATCTTGGGGTGAACGCTGTTAGATTTGGACTCCCCATGGTACTGAAACTTCAGGACAATATGACTACCGCTGATGGCCAGTCCTTCCCTACCCTGGTGAATATTGGAAGCTTGGTCTATGGCTACCTGTGGGCATTATCTGAGAAGTTCGATTTGGAAACCTCCAAGATTGGCAACGGAATCCAGAGCGAAGTTCAGAAAAGACAACAGCTCGGTGTTTGGCTTGAGACAATCCGTTTGCCGCCCGTCAACCTTGACAAGATTGTCCACAGCAGCAGTGTCCAGGCTAGTGGCCGTGGTGCTCAGGACGTGGGCCTCCTGATTCCGTTTGACGGCGGTGAAGAACTCATCCAGCGAATCGAAGCATCTTATGGTTCCTTCATTACGTTACTTACTCACAGCCCACCAAGCTCTCCGGGGTCTGTCGGGTCTCCACCGCGAAGCATCACAGCTCCTGTACTGCCGCACATGTCGCGCCCGCAACTACACCGAAGGCTTACGTCCTTCCTCCTGCGGTCAGGGAGCAGATGCTATCTCCATGGTCAAGAGAAGCCTGCCTGGCAGCTGCTGAAAATGAAAGAGCAGAGGCCAAATCCCTGAGCGGATCGCGGACCGGAACCTTAGTTATACGCAACCATGTTCATCAGAACGGGACTAGTTCTCCGTCAGCAGGTTCAAACGTATCCGTGCCTCAAGGTGCTTACGCATCTGTAGCTGGCCTGCAGAATGGCCGAAGAACGAGTGTGCCGAACTCGTCCGGCTCACAACTCATCAGTACTAGTAGAGAATCTCCGGTCCACGTGAATGAATTGAGACGTGTCCTCTCTGTCAATGAAGAAGGCAAGGCCCGGCGAATGAGCCCGCTCAGGGGTCGACTTGACGGCTCGAATCGAAGTGTTATCTCTTCCAGTAGCGACAGTATGATTAGTGGCTATTCACTGTCCGAGTATGAAGATGGTGCCTCGGTCAAGCCCCAGTCTGTCAGAGGCGGGCAGATCTCTCTCGATGGAGAGGAAACCCCCAGGGCCTCGGCTCTGTCTTTCATGGTAGATGCTGATGATATTCCGCCTGTACCGCCTATCCCTCCAACTATATCTATTCAAGGAGGTCTTTCAGATGGTCAGCCGCGATCTGTTTCGGTTAGTCGTCCTTCAACTGCTCCCGGACCTCGCCGACCATCTGTCACGAATGGAAAGGCAGGGACGCCTGGTACGTCGCCTGGTCGGTCTCTTAGCAGAGATAAAAGTCGATCGAGCACAGGTTTGGCAGCGGTTGCCACTGACGGTGTTGAGCCGTATGCAGAGAATATTGATAGCGCTCGCCTTGACGTGCAAAAGCTACTGGAAGGGTTCTTGTCGCCAGCAGATGCGGAGACGAAGGGCAGCAGACGGAAGGCCCGAAGTAATACAGGGCGACGAGGCGTGAGTGGAGGGCTTGGCCGCCCTCCCTACTGATGGCATACCTATAGATGTCGTATTAGTGTACTTGACTTTCCTTCATCATTACCTTTCATTTGTTGTGGTTGCAAAGCAGCTTCTCTACCGTTCCCTTGACCCTGCACATATCCAGTTTTATCTTATACCTTTTTCCCATCATTACAGTCTCTTTTTGCTCTGCATCACATTCTCGGGTTCCTTTTGTCCGAATCTTGCCCTGCTTTTGCCATCTCACTTATCTCCCTCGATAATGGCGTATGATCTGATAGACTTTTCTATGGTTACCCACCCGAGCTTTGCTTTTTCTGCCTGCATCAAAAGGTCTCGCGTGCTTTCTGTGGTTTGAGTTAGCTTCTGTGAATATATGCGGTTTATCATTCCATGACATTGTGATGCTTTGTATATATGTAGCCGCCATCGCTTACTGGATAACCTCAGAACCGAAAGATACCCTACTTCTAAGGACAACTTGTGTATATACATGGAAGACACGAATGAGTATCCTTGATACGTGTAGGCTGGTTTGATCAAGACTGAATACTGCGGATAGAGCAGTGTAACCTAACTTTTAGTTTCAGTGATGGTGTCGATCTATAACATACATTGATTGCATGATCACATGTTCGGGACTCGTGACCGCAGCCTCACTGTACAACAACAGCAGCCAATTCTAATTTATACCAAATCTGTCTCAACCTCACACCTCAGCAAACTACACCCAATAACAACAAAACCAGAACAATGCACACACTCACTCTTCTAGCTATCCCTCTCCTAACAGCTGCCATTCCACTCCACCAACCTAAAACCACCGAATCCGCACCCCTTCCACTGGTTATCTGGCATGGCCTAGGCGATGACTTCCAACGCGAGGGCCTGCTCTCCGTCGCCTCCCTCGCGGAACAAACCAACCCAGGAACCTATGTCCACCTCATCCATCTCTCAGACACCGCCTCCGGCGATCGCCAAGCCACCTTCCTCGGCAACGTCAGCGAGCAAATCGACACCGTCTGCGCCCAGCTCGCCTCCGACCGCATCCTCAGCACGGCCCCGGCAATTAACGCCCTCGGATTCTCTCAAGGTGGCCAGTTCCTCCGTGGCTACGTCGAACGCTGCAATGCGCCGCCAGTCCACAACCTCGTCACCTTCGGCAGCCAGCATAACGGCATTGCCGAATTCCAAGAATGCGGCTGGGGCGACTGGATCTGCCGCGGTGCGGAAGCTCTCCTCCGGGCAGGACGTTGGTCGTCCTTCGTGCAGGGTCGGTTCGTCCCGGCACAGTATTTCCGCGATCCGACCGAGCTGGACGAGTACCTAGCCAGTAGCAATTTCCTTGCTGATGTGAACAATGAGCGCGAGGAGAAGAATGAGACGTATCGGAAGAATTTGGGGCGTTTGAATGCATTTGCGATGTATATGTTTGAAGAGGATCAGATGGTGCATCCGAAGGAGAGTGCCTGGTTTGGGGAGCTGGACGAGGAGACAGGAGATGTTGTCGGCGTGAGGGAGAGGGATATTTATAGAGAGGATTGGATTGGGTTAAAGAAGCTGGATGAGGAGGGGAGATTGATTTTCAGGTCTGTTCCTGGGAAGCATATGCAGTTGAGTGAGGAGCTTTGGTCAACGCCTTTGAGGAGTTTTTTGGGCCGGTGGAGGTTGATGTTGATGTTGATGTTGATATCGAGGGTGAGGTGCGAGGGGAGGCTTTGGTTAAGCAAATTGGGTATTGATATGTTTCTGGTTGTTTTTGAATTGGGCTTTTCAATGGTTTCTTATATACCCCTTTGTATGATTAGAATTGGGCCCGTTGGATTAGGGTTATTGGAAGATTATTTCTAGGATACAGAGCATTGGTACTAGTAGACCATATACTAGATACTGAGAGCTTGATGGAAGCGGAGCCACTAAGATCATTAAGATACCAATAAAGAAGTACTAGTGTACCTACTACTAGTGTAGTACAATTCAAGCATTATAAGGTATACCCAGGGCTTACCAACAACCTATCTACATATCAGCAGATTCTCCCAGCATGCCATGAATATGCAATGATATAGTATCAATGAGCGCCGCTGGCAATGTCCACACCAAGGCGGTCTAAAGGTTAGCTACATCCAATCAGCTAATGCATCACTTCATACCTAATAGGTTTAAAGCAACATGTAAAATATACTTAAGCTACGGAACTTAAAGGTGGCTCCTCTCCTATTCAAGAGACACCCCTTGTGGCTAACTTAAACCTAAACCTCAGTCGCTCAATGAGCACGAACTTCTACCATCACTCATTGAGTCGTAAATCATCCAAAATGCGTTGTATCCGTCTTCCTCAATATTACTTCGATATCTAGTTAGTTAGGCATACCTGTATACTTTCTCCGTTGACAACATCTACTTCTCTAAGATGGACACTGTCCAAAACAACTCTCACCCGTGCGAGCCCTTTGCGATCACTCCTATCAAATGAATTTAATAAAAAGGGGACCGGGTTCTGGATGACTTGTTGGAGATAGGAGTATTCGCGGACGAATATCCATTGGACGTACCAATAGAGGCCACTAGAAAATGACACAAGCTTGGACCCAGTTACACGGTATAAGCGTCATTGAAGAAGAGTCTTGGAGCTATATTGGCCACCCGCAGGACGCCACCAAAAACCTCATATTCGTGTTACACAGCGAAGGGATAGGTCTTGGCCCATTCTTTATTTTGTAATTGAGTGCCATTTTTTCTAGATAATTTTTGCATACGCAGGTACAATGCTAGAGAATGCTCTTGATAGGATTAGGTAGCTCGGCCATGGAGGTACTGGGGCTATTTCTCAAGGGAAATTGCCACAGCCGAAGCATTCCAGCTATTTGTACTTTTCATCATGATCGATGAAAGATGTATATCCTGGAGCGACAGGTGACGCCGGAAGAGCCGGACAGGCCCGATCATCGGCGGTATCCAATGAAGTAAAATCTGCGAATCTGATTAGATGCCGATCTGATTAGATCCAGCTTTTGGGATGCCCCTTTTTTGATTTCTGAATCGGCTGGTTGACGCAAGCCAAAGGTGTCTACCACGGGAATGAGGGAATAAAAATTGATTCACATAATGACACTTTTTATTGACTTTAAAATTTGAGTCACTTCTTTTCCTTGGTTGGGCTTTCCTCGCATATGGTTTTTTGCCCTGCATTCAAATTAGTTGCCACCACGCTACCATTTGGGCATGTTGGGCTGTGAGTTGTACTGTGTAGATCTATATACATTAATTTAATTTGTATTTTATTTTTATTTTATTTTATTTTTTATTTTTATTTTTTTTGAGGGGGGCACTTCCATGTCGAGGTATGCCAAGGAATCCGTCTGAAACTGTTAAGGGGTGAAGTTGTTATCGATCGATCAGATTAGATAAAATCAATAAAAAGGTTCCTTCCTTGTGTGACGAGTACATACAAGTACTACGTATATCCAAATCTCCCAAACCCAGAAGGTGGGTGCTGACGGGTGAAAAAAAAGCCCATCATGAACCAATTTGGAAACTTCATGAGTCTATAATTCGTCGTTTCTAGGCCAGAATTGGGTCCTTGAACGGGGCTAGTCGATCAAGTAATAACATTATTATCTAGTGTGGCTGTTGGGACTGGGCGATTAATTTTGTGAGGCTGTGAAACATAAATTAATCCGGATGGGTCGATCATTGGCGCATAAGGGATGGGTTTGAGAATGGACAAACTTGGAGAAAAAGAGAGAAGATGGTGGAAGGAGAAGCAGACGACGAGTTGAAGCTGCGATCGGGTCCTTTTTCCTCGGCTCGAGTAAAAGTGACGACCCGCGGGCCGTGATTGGTGACGAGGCTGCAGGTGATTCTTCGACAGAGTTATCAGATGAGAATTTCCGAACCGAGAAATCTCCCACGCCCAGACCCCCATCTTGCTTATTGGCAACAAACATATAACTTTATTCCATAATAAAAACCCCACGGCAGGTCTTGTTACATTTGTCCGATTCCATTGCATAATGGGTATTATGTTGAACTGTAATTGATCGCCACTGTTATCATTACTGTGCAGTAAGCATCGAAACATTTTGTTATGATGATGCGCATACCACTTGACTAGGACCTCCACAACCGAGTTTTATTCTTTCTTTGCTTGAATTTTTTGTACCCCTGTACTCCGTACCGTCCCGCCTCGCCTTTTCTAACTAGAAGAATGCCTCCTCGAGGATGATACCCTCGGCTACCCACTGCAGCTTTAGGAACCACACCATTACCAATGGACTCGCCCCACTGGTCTGGACAAGATGCCCAATAGTCGGTTCGTGCCGTGCTTCTGCATCAGAAAATTCACACTGCCTGAAAACCCACTTGAAGTGGTCGATCATTTCCCACATTGCTGGGCGGAAAAACGAAATGACAGAAAAAAAATGAAGAAAAAATTTATCAATCTATCGGATATCCACTGAGAGAGACTAACCAGAGGCCGCCCCTCTTCGCTCCCCTGCCAAGTGGAGAAGATCATGCCCCTCGTAAGTTCGTAACCTCTGGCTCTCCCATCTGTTTCGCTCTTTGGCTACTCCGCTTTTTGTAGAGCAAAATCTCTTGGTCTCCCGCTGTTGTCCATGGCGTCAATCAATGGTTAGTCCCAGTCTTGCATCTGGACGCCGCAACCGGAGCCGTTCTAATGCTAAACTCCCCTCGCCTCTAGCGTATCCATTGAGGGCATGGGTATGTGTCATGGTTTCCTAGCTAAATTCTTTTTTCTCCCTTCTTCTTGGTTTCCCCTTCTCTGTTCCTTCCTTGACCCTTCCTGTTTGTTTTCTGGTGTCACTTGTACGCGGTGTCTGTCCACTGTTCTCGAGCATCGTTTTTCCCCCAGGGGATGCTTATTGGGGGTGTTTGTCTGAGTGAACCATTTCACTCTCCCACTATTGCTGGTTGCTCAATTGTGGGGAGTTTTGAGTTCTAGCTGGAGAGATCAAGTGCACTCTGCATTGAATCTTTCATTTGGTTTGTCGTTTGACTGCCTGAGTGCTCCTCGACTACGAAATTCTAGGACCGCACTGCCAACATCTCTCGGAAATAACACGAGACAAGCTGTTGCCCATCTCATTGAATGTGCGCTGGGCACGAGAGGGATTGATAGGATCTTGTATATCCTAATACCCCGCAGCAAAGGCTGTCGCCGTTCCACTTCTCTATTTCTCACTTGCGGGGTTTCCTAAACACCTATCATCATGTCACAGACTGAGAATGTCGAAAATGGACAGAAGAGTCCTAATGATACCAGCAATGGCTTTGTATGTTGCTGTCCTGGTTGTTTTGACTATCTTTTGCAGGGTAGCCTTGTGAGAAATCCGGCGGTTGCTGATATAGCTTTTGTACCAGATGCAAGCCGTAAAAAAATACACACCGACCAAGGAGGACCTTAGGAAGTGCTTTGCATACATTCACCTGCTCTTTTCGCTCGACTACACCATAGCAGATGTGTTCCTTATAATCTGTGGTACAATATTTGCTATTGCCGGTGGAGTTCCTTTCCCATTGCTCGGCATTGTCTTTGGTGATTTGATCAACGACCTCAACACAGTCACTTGTTCGGCTTCAACGGAAGCCACAACCGAGCTTTCGGACAGTGTGACCAAGAAGGTGCTGTATGTGATATACATCACTATTGCGAATTTTTGTTTCATCTACATTCACACGTCATGCTGGTGCACAGTGAGCGAACGACTCGCGCGCCGTTATCGTAGGAGGTATTTCGAGAGTATAATCAAGCAGGAGGCAAACTTCATTGAGACTCTTCCCTCTGGTGACATCATCTCGCGCCTGGTCAGCGATGTTGAGGTCATCCAGTCAGGAACCTCGGAGAAGGTAGGTCTGGTTATCACGACTATCTCATACTTCGTGGCTGCCTATATCGTGGCGTTCATCAAAGTGCCAAAAATCGCGGGAATGCTCATCTCGGTGGTCCCTTGCTTCATGGTCATGTCATTGCTTGGGGGCCACTATATCAAGAAGTTTGCCGGCCGTATGACTGAAAACATAGGCTCAGCGACATCCATCGCCTCATCCAGCTTGTCGCACTTGACATTAGTCCATGCGTTCAATGCAAACGATCGCCTGGAGATGCGATTCGCCTCGTATCTCTCAGCGTCTCACATGGACGCCTTGAAGAAAGCCTGCACACATGCTGCGCAGCTTGGTTTCCTTTACTTCGTTGCTTACTCCGCCAACGCCCTGGCTTTCTGGGAAGGTGCCCAGATGATCGCTCACTCCGTGGCCAATGAAAACTCAGGCGTATCTGTGGGCGCTGTGTATACAGTAATCTTCGTCCTCATCGATGCTTCTTTTATTCTGAGTCAGGTCGCCCCCTTTATCCATGTTTTTGCTTCCGCAGCTGGTGCTTCGGAAAGACTTCTGGCGGTCATCAACCGGAAGTCTGCTATTGATGGAACGTCGGACGAGGGCGATAAGTCGGCGCCTTTCGGTGAGGAGGATATCGAGTTTCATGATGTCCACTTCACGTACCCATCACGCCCGGATGTTCCCGTATTGCAGGGCATGAGCTTCGTCATCCCACCCAAGAAGCATACAGCCATTGTTGGACCCTCCGGTGGTGGAAAATCGACGGTTGTCTCTCTTTTGGAGAGGTTTTATGATCCGAAATCCGGGTATGTGGCCATTGGTGGGACTAAATTCCAAGATATCAATGTCCGCTACTTGCGTGGAAATATCGGTTTCGTTCAGCAAGAACCATCTTTACTGGACCGTTCGATCCTTGAGAACATTGCATACGGTCTTGTTTCTTCGGCACATGCTAGGCATCAGGAACTGGCACCTTTTATCATGGATGCGAGCCTACCGGAACTCGCGGAGAAGATTAGGGGCGGAGTGACCGAAAAAGATGCCCTGTCTGCTTGCGACAGTCGCGTAGTCGAGATCGTCGATCTCGTAAAAAAGGCCGCTGCTACATCCAACGCGTTGAACTTTATTGAAGGCCTGCCTCACGGACTCTCAACCAGTGTCGGGACGGCGGGTAATCAGCTGAGTGGAGGTCAGAAACAACGGATTGCACTGGCTCGCGCTTTGGTGCGAGAGCCGACACTGCTGATTCTGGACGAAGCGACGGCCGCGCTTGATTCCACCAGTGAGCAATTGATACAGGCGGCGTTGGCTAAAGTATCCGAACATGTCACCACTGTGTCCATTGCACACCGGCTAGCGACTGCCAAGGACGCTCATAAGATTGTGGTGGTCCAGAGTGGCCGGGTTACCGAGGAAGGTTCCCACTCGGCACTTGTCGCGCATGGTGGCGTCTATGCGGAGATGGTGCGTCTTCAGAATCTCGGAAAGCTGAGTGCCGAAGATGCTGTGATTTCGGAAGATGCAATCAGCGATGCACCCCGCGGAAATTACTCCACTTCAGGAAGCGTTCAGGCCGTTGACGAGAAGGAAGGTGGTCTTGTTGGTACAGGCGGATCAGACGTTACGGAGGACACAGTTGTAGCTGAGACGCCGCCTGGGTCCAAAGATGGCAGTGACAAAGACAAGAAAAAGAAGCGATCTGGGTGGTTTACTACCAAGTACACTTTCTCTCTCATGCGACCGAACTTGCCATTGATCTTAATCGGACTGGTCATGTCTTGCATTATCGGTGGTTCCTACTCCGCCGAAGCAATCGTTTTCGGTCATACCGTAGGAAGTCTGAACCCTTGCAATGGTGCGGATGCTATCAGCCACAGCGGTAACCTTTACGGTTTGCTTTTCTTCATCCTTGCCCTCGTCGAACTCACCGCCAATGTGGTCGGTGGCGCTGTTTTCGGCTGGGCAGCTGATAAGATTTTATATCGCATCCGGGTACTTTCCCTGCGGTCTCTCCTAGGCCAGACGATGCAATGGCACGGTATGGATGATCGATCACCGGGAACACTAATCACATATATCACTGGTGACGCCTCTGCTCTCAGTGGAATCACCGGCTCGACAATCGGTCTTCTCTTGGCCACCGCGGTGAACCTGGTGGCTGGTCTGGTGATCTCCTTTGCAATCGCTTGGAAAATCACGATCGTTTTGTTCCCTACTATTCCCGTGCTTTTGGTTGCCGGTATGATGAAGCTTCGGGTTCAGGCCAAGTTCGCCGAACGGCACCAAAAGGCTTTCGCTAAAGCCACGGCGATTACTGTGGAAGCCGTTGATAATATTCGTGCGGTGTCTGCATTCTCCTTGGAAAAGCAATCGTACGAAGTGTTTGGCCGGGCATTAATACAGCCTTACCGGAACACCATGAAAGCAATCGTCCACGGTAATGTTTGGCTGGCATTAGCGTTCAGTATTAGTAACCTGGTCTATGCGCTCGCATACTGGTGGGGTTCGAAGCAGATCGCCGCCGGCCTCTATTCCCAGACCCAGTTCTTCATTGTTCTACCGGCCTTGTTATTTAGCACCCAGTCTTGTGGCCAGATGTTTGCGTTGGCACCGGACATTTCCAAGGCTCGAGTTGCATCATCCAACATCGTCGAGCTGCTCACTACTCGATCCGCAGAGGAGGAGCTCACCCCCGGATCATCTTACAACTTCAAGGCCTCTAGCAGCCTCCTAGAGGAGAAGGCAGCAATGCAGGATGTTGAAGCTGTGGACTCTCCCCGTGGTCCACGCAAGCGGACGTCTGACAATGCTATCGGGGCTCAACTTCGGGGGGTTCATTTCACCTATCCGAATCGACCCGAACGGCCTATCTTGAGGGGGCTCGATATCAACATCAGGCCGGGACAGTTTTGTGCATTGGTTGGGCCTAGTGGGTCTGGAAAGTCCACAACCTTCTCCATGTTGGAGCGATTCTACCGGCCTACATCTGGATCAGTCATCATTGACGGCGTGGATGTCACGCGTCAGTTGGGGACGGAATTCCGTGATGATATCGCTTTGGTGCCTCAAGAGAACGTGCTTTTCGAAGGTACAGTGGCCTTCAACATCGGGCTCGGAGCTTGCCCCGGACATGAACCAACCCAGGAGGAGATCGAACAGGCCTGCCGCATGGCCAACATTCACGACGTGATCATGGGGTTGCCCGAAGGATACCAGACCATGTGCAGCCAAGATGGCAAGCAATTTTCTGGTGGCCAGCGTCAACGACTCTCTATTGCACGAGCATTGGTGCGGAAGCCACGCATGTTGCTGTTGGATGAGTCGACAAGTGCACTGGATGTTGAATCTGAGAAGCGGATTCAGGAAGCACTGGCTACGCTGGCCGGACGGACCACGATCGTCGCAATTGCTCACCGGCTCAACACGATTCATCGGGCCGACCAGATCTTCTTGATTGAAGAGGGTCGTTGTGTGGAGCAGGGCACGCATCAGGAGTTGATCCAGCGGAGTGAGACATACCGAACGAGTGTGATCCACCAGTCGTTGGAGACGTGAGGTTGCCCCCAACGTTGAGCGATAAACCGAGAAAATACAAACATCAAAATAACTATTTTTGGCATACAATTTCAAATGAAGGCATTTGCGCCATGAAAGGCGGGCAAAATGTTCACATCTTTCTTCGCATTTGTACAATGCATTCTGGGTTGGATCCTTGGGACGGCCATTTGTCTAGTACTTTAATAATACCATTGCGTGTCTTGGCGTTAAGGATTGATAGAATAGGGTATACATAGCTATAGAAATCAGCATTCTAATTGTCTGAGAGAATTGCATTTGATCTATTGATTTCTTTGTCATGGTTCATTCAGAGAAGAAGGGAAGAAAGAGAAGGAGAGAGTATGTAGGGTATGGGGAAGGGTGTGACTTTTCTTGGGGCTTGAACGCGAGAATCCAGACCGTCTTTCCTCTCTCACTTCCCGTTTCCACTTCCCTGTTCATTTCCACGCTTTTCCCCCATTGGGGTTGCCTGTTTTCCCTTTCATTTCCTTTCCTCCTCTGTTTTACTCTTCATCATTAATATCTAATGACCTAATTGACACATTGAAATCGGACTTCCCCCTGTTCCTGAGTGTTGCGCCAACAGCTGAGTTTGCTTCCGAGGGGTTCGTTTTTCCGCGTCCTGTCGCCGAAGTTTATCTGAAACAGTCGCTCACCGTTAAGTGTGTTTCA
This sequence comes from Aspergillus nomiae NRRL 13137, assembly GCF_001204775.2. Classification (NCBI taxonomy): domain Eukaryota; kingdom Fungi; phylum Ascomycota; class Eurotiomycetes; order Eurotiales; family Aspergillaceae; genus Aspergillus; species Aspergillus nomiae. The sequence goes on from NW_015378091.1 coordinate 130,624, forward strand.
TTTTCCTCTCTCTCACTTTTCTTGGTTTCGCAATCACCACAGTTTATTTCCTTCCGGTCCTTTCTCCCCCTGTTGTTTCCTTGTCTGAGTTCTGGTCTGGTTTGGTGTATATTTTCTTTCTTGTCCCATTGGGATAGCTCAGATTTCCATCACTGAGATCTACAGCGTTCTTCTCCTGCATGGGTAGTCCAGCCCTGTCCAGTCCCCCCTCTTCTCCCCTACCCCTGGTCCTGCGATCTGGGGTACTTCTTCCTCAACACCACTTTTGAGCACCCACCCCTCAGCTGCGTCCGCGATGGACCTTGTCGATCTTGTCCTGATACTGACGTCGTCTCCTTTGCTTACCATAGGCTCGAGAGCTTTTTATTACATTCTCTAGCGGAAATTGCCATCCACTCAACACCCCGTCGTGTTTTATTTCCTCCCACCGACAACTGTCACCTACCGCCCTCCCCTCGCTAGAGTTCCAGTATTTTCCCATCCTGCGTCGTTACGGTCAACATCTTTGCTCTCGCCTGATATCTTGATTTTCTTTGCTATCGGATGCAAAACCTGGTCTTAATACCTCACCCCTGTGTCGTCAAAGCGTTTATTTGCAACACCGCGGGCGCGCCTCGAGCGTCGTCGATATTGGCATTTTTCGTACCTTGGTGAACCTGTCGCAGCCCATATTATACTTCCTTCACCCTTTATCGGGCGTCACATAGCGGGACAGGATGGAGTCTCCTGCAGTGTACCCAGAGTCTCCTATGGAACAGGACGACACGCCATTTCCCTGCAAGGGCTGTGGAGAGGTATGCGAGCCCAGTCGGCATTGAGATACGTGGCATATACTAATTTTGGTGCCTTTTACTAGATTTTGGAAGAGGGAAAGGCATTCGAGCTGGGTAGGTTCGCACTCGGAGTGGCCATATCGTATCGGAAGCTGACAGTTAGCAGCGGGCAATCGGTGGCATATTGAATGTTTTTGCTGCAGCACTTGTGGCACGCTCCTCGACTCGGACGCCCACCTCCTCCTACTCGGTGACGGCTCGCTGATTTGTAGCAATTGCACGTACAGTTGCAGTTCTTGCGGAAACAAAATTGAAGACCTAGCCATCTTGACCGGAGAACAAGCATTTTGCGCGCAGTGCTTCCGATGCCGAAACTGTAAACGGAAAATCGAAAATCTGCGCTATGCACGGACGTCACAGGGTATCTTTTGCATGGACTGTCATGAGTCTTTAATGCAACGCCGCAGAAAGCGAAACCGTGCAGCTGCGCCTTCGAAGAAGCCAGCGCCCGGTGTGAAACTTGACAAATCGCTACCTTCGCTACCCCCAGAGGAAGCCGACCACGCACGATTCACAGACGACCTAGGACCGGACGCTTATGCAGAACCAGTCCCAGAGGGGTCGTCGCGAGGTATAACGCCTGCGCTGGACGCGGGGAGGATGCAGGGTTCCTCTGGTACTCGTACTACTGCTGATCAAGGTAAGATTCACTCTAAAAGGTTGATGACACTTACTGACCGGGATCTGTCTCAGACAACTTAATTCTTCCTTCGAGCACATATCGTAGTAACCGTCACTCGATGGTACAACGCGAACCCGAAGCAGATGGCGGAGAATTCCTTATTCCCCTGGCATTTGATCCTTCTGAAGAACAGCGGTCGCCTCAGCATTCTAAATCTCCCGGTTCTTTGCATCGGTCCCCTAGGGAGGGAACGGAGTCGGCGCCCTCGGGTAGCTCGTCACCACATATAGCGTACCAAGAGAAGGGCCGTGAACGTGTTGATGTTGACACCGCCCGCTGGCGGCAAGATGATACCAGCGCCTACTCTCGTCCAACAACTAGTGAGGACTCCAGAGCGCCGCCTGAACTGCCAAGACGTGCGAGGTCGGGCTCTCTTCAGAGTTCTCGGTCAGATTTGCCCCCGGGTCATAAGGAGACCAGCACGTTTTCCAACTCGAGTCCTGAGAGTACAAGGTCGGCAGCTACTCCTCACCGGGACACATCAACGCTAGATAGCTCTGTAGCTCAACCCATTCGGCCATCACATGAGCTTCGTCGCTTGCACGAGAATAGCGGGTCCTTGGACTCTGCGCGGTCGTTCCTGTCCTCTGGTAGCATGCAACACCCTCCCAAACGCGGAGATTCGTTGGAAAGCAAGCTGCACCTTACCAGAAAGGAGCCCGGTATGCCCCCTCGCCCACAATCTATTGCCCCGGGTGAGCCGTGGCTCGACCGAACCAAGGCTTCGCCTAAACTAGGTGAATCCCCTCGGATTTCACGCAATAATACCAACTTGGAGCAGTCGAAGCCCCCGCGCCCGAACTCAATCAACACCTTCCATCAGTCCGACTTACAGCGCCAGGTAGACCGTGCGGGGTCTCCATCGGTCTTACGGTATAGTGGTGCGGGCGACTTTTCTATGGATGAGGATATGGCCCGACTTATGTCATCTGATGACCCTCTGTCGGCACAGAATAGCGAGTCGTTCCTGCGTCGTGTTTCAAACTCAGTGCGTCATGGTCGCAGCTTCAGTGATAAAGGTTCTCATTTGTCCAAGGATACCAAATGGCCCAAGTCGCCGGTCAATGGGACCGCTCCGTTCCAAGACCTTGGAAGTCCCACCGCCGTCTCCCCAGAGAGCGCCGGACCTGAAGAAGTTGCATGGTTGCGGAGTGAGCTGCGCAAGGAGCGCCAGCGAGTCCTTGAGCGGGACCATAAAATTGTTGAAATGGAGGCAATGTTGAACGCCACTGCGGACGTGAAGCAAGCCAACACGGAGCTTAATGAGAAGCGCTCTACCATGGTTGTGCTGGACGCTCGCAAGGAGATTGTCATGCGTGAACTTTCGGTGTTGACCGACCATCTCGAAGCTGAGAAGCGCGGCGGTGGCGGCACTCTAGACCTTGGTAAGCTCACGAATCAAGTACTGCGGGAGTTTGTCGAGTCCATCCAGAAATTGAAGGACTCCTTCACACCTCAGATCGAGGAACTGGTTCAGAAACGCAACGAGACTGCCGAAGAACTCGCAAACTTTAACCGTATGAAGGACAAGAGCTTCCAGGAGTTCGAGCAGCTGTCCTCGAAGAATGCCCAGCTGGCTGAATTGAACAACCAGCTGGTACACCAAATCCAGGAGCTCTATAAAGCTAATTCTTCAGAGAGCAACCGCGGCGCAAATGGTCTCGGTATTTATTCACATGGAAAGGAGAAGTCATTGTCCTCCATTGATGCACTTAAGGCTGGCAGTAATGACTTGGCCACATCAATGTCGACAGCTAACATGTCTGAAGAGGCAGAGCCAGCCACCATTGTTCCCGGGCCCCAAGTTGTCAGCATTCGGAAGGGACAACCTCGCAAGTTCAACTGGAAGAAGGGAGGTCAAAACGTTGCCAAGGGTGTAACCAAGGGCCTCAATCGTGCATTTGGTACAAGTGAGAGCGAAGCTACCCCTGGTCTGCCACGGTCCCAGACGCAGGACCCTAGCCGCCAAGGATTTGGATTCTTTGGAAACCAGCGAAATAAGCAGGCTGGTACAAGGATGCCAACGACTGACAGTGTTCCAGCCTTGGCCGAAGTTGGCTCGGCAGGTATGTATCATCGACTATTCTGTCCGAGTCGCGTTAACTGATGAATTTTAGGTCTCTTTGGTACCGACTTGGAGCAGCGCATGGAGCACGAAAAGAGCATCATTCCCGCTATTATCACTCGTTGCATCCAGGAGGTCGAATTACGAGGTTTGTCCTTAATACCTGGCCTTTTAATTGCGCAAACTAACAGTCGTTTTAGGCATGGACATGGAAGGCATCTACCGCAAGTCAGGTGCTAGCTCGGCGATTCAGACTATTCGAGATGGGTTTGAGCGACAGCCACAGGACTATGATATCTCGGATCCTGACCTCGATATTCATGCGGTGACATCGGCCTTAAAGCAATACTTCCGAAAGCTACCCAACCCATTGATCACATTTGATGTGTACGAGAAGATTATTGAAACTGGCGAAATCCCTTCGCAGCCTGAGCGGATTGAGACCCTGCAGAAATGTCTTCTGGAACTCCCTAGAGTCCACCGCGATGTTCTTGAATTCCTCATGTTCCATTTGAAGCGTGTGGTTGAGCGGGAGAAGGAGAATTTGATGACCAGCCAGAACATTGCAGTTGTTTTTGCTCCAACAATCATGAGACCGCAAAGTTTGGCACGTGAGATGACGGATGTGCAAAAGAAGAATGATGTGTTGAAGTTTTTGGTGGAAAATTGTCAAGAGGTGTTCATGGGTCTGCAATGATAGAATATCCCCCCTCCTTGCAAGTCCATTCAAAGCTTGGTCTGGCATCAGGCTTCGAGGCTTTTCATTTTTGTTTTCCTTTCTTCCATTTTTGGACAATGTTCCTCAATTTCTCTACCACTAGAATACCCCAAGACTCATCAGCTCGACCTATGTACATATATGGCGATTTCTGTCACCCCTCCCTGAACCCCTCATGATCAGCGCCTCACGCTCAATACCCTTCTTGTGTTTGCAGTATGCCTATGTAATTCTCTGTTTCTTTTTACTCCATTCCGCAGGTTCGAAGTTAGTCCTTAGTTGCTGTCGGGGATGTTTTATGTGTGGATGTGTGCAATGCCTGGCGTTTGCAGCGCCTGGGTCGACGTCAGACTTTTGTGTATTGCGGCTTCTACCTTGTGTGCGTGATGTGTTATTCTAGCGTCTAGCAATGGGATAGGTATTATCATCCCGGCACTGTCTGGCGGATACCGCTTTAATGTTTGATTATGCTCAAGTGTTTTTTACATAACTGCTAAAACTACGGACCACCCATTCTCACCAATTCAAAACGTCTCATCCTCTATGCGCTGGACCCTTTGGATGATGCTGGGACTCTGCTCGTTTGCAATATCATCTGTTGTGTCATTTGCCCCGGCGGTAAATAACAAATCCTCGACAATTCGTCTGGATGCTTCTTTTGCTGTAGATTATCAGTCAACCTGTGCGATTACACCGGGCTAAGCGGACGAACCTGGAGTCTTCATTAACCTGCTCTGGGGAATATGGAACTGCATTGTTTTCGGCGGACTCGGCCCCAGATCCTCATCCTCGTCATTGTCGAAGTCATCGTCGCTGTCCCACACTGGTCGGTTTGTGCCACCGCTCTTTACTGGCGTCAATACACTAACCCCGGGCATTGGCGTAACACGCAGATGACTACTCGTACGTCGCTTCCGGTTGGTACCGGGGGTTTTGACAGGCGAGGAGAAAATTTCCGCATGGAGCTGGGGTGCTTCGGGTTCAGGGCTGGAGATCGGCGAGTCATCATAGGCATATTTGGACGCGGAGGGTTTCGGCGTTATAGTGAATTTAGAGCGCCCTGCTCCATGATCCTTTCCGAGCGGAGTGGCCTGAACTCGATACGTCTTGTCCTGGAGACGATGCAAGACCGGATCAGCGGGGCTCTTGCCCACAGAAAACTTTTCATGTGACACCGGAGGAACGAATGGCGAGGATGACATTAGCTCGTCGCGCGTGTTAAATGAATATCCCTGTGGGCGGAAAGGCCTTCCGGGGGTAGTGGGGAGATCATCATCTTCGCCTTCAAAGGGCGCGTCGCTCTCGTCGATTTCCCTCTTCAGAGCCTCGTATGGTGATGGCCGGGCGATGGACGACGTCACAGTCGTGTCGTTATCATCTGGTCGGTCGAAAACGGGCGGCCGGGGTGTGCTATGAGAGGACAGGCTCAGCGATGTCAGCTCCAGGTCGTCCGGGCGGTGGTTGATATCTAGATGGTCGGAGGAGGGTGTTTCGTATGTGCCAGTATCGGTAAGGTTGCTCGGTGTGGCGTCGGTAGTTAAGTCGCCTTCTGTTACACTTTGTTCTTGCAATGTGTCTTCGTTGGGTCGTTCCTCATAGCCTGAGAGGGAGACATTTGCGCTCGCCTCGAAGAATTGTTTCCAGAATTTGGCGCCTTCCCAAACATCGTGGGAGTGTTCTGCGTATTTCTCGACAAGGGGGAGGATACTAGTTGTAACGATTCGATGGGCCTGGCTGAAATTGTGGTCGATTTCTGGAAAAGCATTGGTTAATGATCTTCGTTGAACTCGGTCTTATCGTTGTTTACCTTGTAGGGTCAGGGTGATAGATTGTTCAAGCTTTTCCAATTCCTCAGTTAGCGTCAAGGGACGCTGGGACGTGGATGATGGCCGAGACATGTTCGCTGTCAATGAGCTCTTACATGTATAGTAACAGCAGTGGCGGTGGTAAACAGATGCTCAATCAAGCATAATGTTGATGTCCGACACGGAGGGGAAAAACAACGGAATGCCCAAAGCGGAGGGTAGGGTTTCCGGATAAGGGCTGTGTTGACGTCACGTGGCGGGCCGCGGGGTGCCGCGCATCTGATGACGCTCACATCGCCTTCCTTTTACTTGGCTGCCTGGCATGGTCATTTAGAGGAGGGAAGCGACACAATTTGACCACGGGAGGTCAAGATGCCAACACCGGTTGCAAAAGGTAAGTTCGCCTCTCTTTTCTCTTTATCTATATCTTACGAGCTCGTTGGCCGGCTCAGCCGGGCGGTGTGCTTATCAGTGGATGGTTGATATCGGTCTCCGTGGTGAGAGCTGGATAGCTAACACTCCCTCGCGTTGGTAGGAATAATTATCACTGTTTCAGCCCTTGTTGCTGCGGGCATTGCAGTTTATGAATCGCCTCAGTTTCGAGAATGGGTCAACACTTCGCGACGCAAGATTGCCGTCGCATTGCATAATCTCGGCGATGAGATCCACCCTCGAACGTCTGCCTCACCTACGAGGCAAGATATATCTATGACTGAAGAGCTGGGTCCGGAAGCTGAAGAGCGTAGGCGGATAGCAAGGGAAGAGCTCCAACGACGACGTTCCGTGCTCGAGGAACACCGAAAAAGAAGGGAAAGTGCCCCGGCGGGATCGTTCGATGCGCTTGTTGATGATAATGGCTGTTTGCTTCGGACTGACAGCCCAGAACCTTCTCGAGGACTGGGTAAGGGTAGCTCTACCGCCGTAGAGATGGCAGCATCCCAGGCTATCCAGCGCGGTAAACCTAATGCTTCTCCGACTCCTATGGCCGAAATGCAGGCTACTGGCACAGCTCTTACGAGGCAGAACCTGCAAGTGGCGATACCAGCAGCTGCAGGTGCGGCTGCAGCTTCTGCGACACTTATTGACTACACACCTACTTCCGAGACATCAGGTATGGACTTCTCAACATCTACACTGAATCCTACCGAGGAGGTCGAGCGACCCCTTTCACGGTCGTCGAGTCATACCGAGGGTTATTCAGAAATACTTTTTGCTCATCCGGGTCCTTCGCCGAATGAGCCTGGCCGCGATATGAGATCACCGTTCTCCGATCTGTCGGATTTGGATTCTACTGGCGCCGAACACCACGAGCGACCGTCTACGCCGTCAACGGCTGGTAGCTTCAGTCAGATTTATGAATCCGCTGCGGACGAATGGTCAGATGGCACGTTGAGTGACCATGGACGGTCGACGCAAGGAGTCGCCACCCCAGCCAGCTGGTCGGAGGTGGGCAGCGTAGTCAGCAACGAGGATTTGCACAATCGCTTGTAGGCATGTGGGAAATTTTTATAGAATAATTCCGATATTGGACAGGCTTGCTTGGAGGATGGCGCGGTATGGACGGGACGGGTGTCTCGGAGTTCTTTCGATTTTTGCTGATTATGCTGCAATTTCACATGGCTTTGTAGAATTTAAATTTAGTCCAAGCTTCCATACATCGCTTTAGTTTAGTTGCAGACTAAAAACCAATCCAAGGAGCTTGGCGATTATTAATGATTTAATGGTCGGATTAATCTTAGTCTGGTTAAGGGTTAGTTAATATGGGGAAAGCAGAATGAGCCTCGGCTCTTCCTCGGTTGCTGGTGGAAAAGGTCGCCTTCGCTCTCCTCCTTTCCTCTATATCACCGCTCTTCGTCCCTCTGCAATTCCTCTACTTTCTCTCACCAGAGTTAACAATAACTTGGTAAGTGATGTCGTGTAATTCCAATCCCCTCTCGCAAGTGCAGCAGCCTAGACCACCGTCCTTCCCCGCAGAGGTACATATCGCTGCTACCGCTGCTACATAATGAGCTGGCTGTCCCGTGTTCTTTCTATTATTGCTTCTGTGTCGAGCTTCAAACCGTGGAACTGCTAACGCGGTCTGGATAGATACATAACATACACCATGGCCACAGATCGCTTGAATTCCATTCTCAGCCACCTCAAGGGAGGAAACACTGGCCTTTCCGCCATGTAGGTTGCCGTCCGCATCACGCGGGGGAAGTATACTGACTGACTTGCGCAGCACCCAGAAAAACCCAGACGATGTAGTCATTACACTTGCTCTGCGTACTCCTTTGGCTAAGGCCGGCAAGGGTGGATTCAAGGACACAGAGTTGGACTACATAGTCTACTCCTTGTTGAAGGAGGTTGTAGACAAGTCCAAGATCGACCCTGCTTTGGTTGAGGATGTCTGCTTGGGTAATGTACGTTTTCCTACCTCGGCCAAAGAGAGGATTCATGCTGACAATACAAAGGTCAATGACGGCAAGGCCCCCTACCTCCTCCGTGCCGCCTCCCTTGCGGCCGGTATCCCCAACACATCCGGCGCATCGTCCGTCAACCGGTTCTGCTCCTCCGGCCTCAAGGCTGTTCAGGACATTGCCAACCAGATCACATTGGGTCAGATCGATGTCGGTATCGCCCTTGGTGCCGAGTTGATGTCTGCTGGCGGTGAGCCGGTCCGTCCTTTCAGCGAGGAGGTCCTGAAGAACCAGGAGTCTGCCGACTGCCTGCAGCCCATGGGCCAGACATCCGAGAACGTCGGATCGGACTTCAACATCAGCCGTGAGGTTCAGGACAAGTATGCCGCCGAGTCGTACCGCCGCGCGGAAGAGGCCCAGAAGGCTGGTTGGTTCGATGATGAGATCGTCCCCATCACCACCAAGGTGAAGGATCCCAAGACTGGTGAGGTCAAGCAGGTTACTTTGACCAAGGATGAGGGTATCCGGTATGGAACGACGGCCGAGTCTCTCGGCAAGATCCGACCGGCTTTCCCCAAGTTCGGCAACCGGAGCACTGGTGGCAACTCCAGCCAAGTGACTGACGGCGGTGAGTTCCTTCACGATCGATACTATACTTAGATGCTAATATGATGAAGCTGCCGCGATCCTCCTCATGCGTCGTTCCAAGGCCATCGAACTTAACCAGCCTATCCTGGCTAAGTTCTGTGGTGCCACTGTTGCTGGCGTTCCTCCTCGCATCATGGGTATCGGCCCTACCGCTGCTATCCCCAAGTTGCTCTCCCAGTTCAAGTTGAACAAGGACGATATCGATATCTTCGAGATCAACGAGGCCTTCGCCTCCATGGCTGTCTACTGTTTGCAAAACCTCGGCTTGGACCATGCCAAGGTCAACCCCCGCGGCGGTGCCATCGCACTCGGCCATCCCCTGGGCGCCACAGGTGCTCGCCAGATCTGCACAGTTCTTAGCGAGGCAAGACGGACTAAGAAGAAGGTGCTGGTCACGAGTATGTGCATTGGTACCGGACAGGGCATGGCTGGATTGTTCGTCAACGAACAGGTGTAAACAAGTCACATACCAACTATCCTGTATCTGACGCAAGTTTAGTATATAAAACAGATATAGGAAATAGCTTTAATGCAGTCATGTCTTCATTATCATTACTTCATATACAAAAATATTAGGAATAGATGCACACAGATTCAACCCAAGCCACATCAATTACCACCCTCTCTACTCTCATCGTCTCTCTTCTTCCTCATCCTCTCCTCCGCAGCTCTCGCCAACATTTCTCTCCTTCCCTCAGCACCTTGCGCCCCAGCCCTCATCCCTACCCCATCCTCCCTCAACCCACCCAGCACAAACTCGCCCCCAGTCCACCCACACTCATCCACAATCTCCATATCCTTCTCCGCCTCCCAATCCTCCGGCACATAGAAGTCCTGCCCAGTCAGTCTATTTCCTCCATGCTTCCAATCTGCCCTCTCCACCTCCTTCTCAATCTGCGCCGTCAGGTCCCAAAACGCGCGATCATGGTCACTATGCACACAATGCGCCAGCTCATGACACAACGTCTTCCGTATAGTCCGATAATCGCGATACCCATCGTACGCATCCGTGCGCAGCCGCAACTCAATCACCTCGCCCTTATTCCGATTCAACCCTAGCGTCCGCGATTCCATCGTCGTATGCTCTGCAGGATTCATCTCCGTCAACACCGGCACTGAGAACTTATGCTTGGCCATCGCAGCCTTGATCCCTGGATCGTCGCGCAGCCGCTTCAAGAACTCCAACGACCGTTCGGGGCGAGGCAAGTACGATAACGGCAGGAGTCGGTGGAACGTGTACGAGCTGCTTGAATCCGAGAGCGTATGCACGCCACCACTACCGGCCGTCCGGGCTGGTTTATGTTTCGCAGCTGCAGCGAATGCCGAGGCGCGCGCTGAGGCGCGGCGTGCGGTTTCCTCGGATTGCGCGTGCAGGGCCTCGATGGCTTTTGTTGGGGTGCCGAGGAGGGTGATTTTGAATTTTGG